>NC_063188.1:43413034-43531467 GCF_023159225.1 Perognathus longimembris pacificus
ATCTTTCATATCAAGAACAAATCAAATAGCCTTAACCAAAACCAGAGGAGAATAAAATCAATTGCTTCTGGGTAAGGATACCCTTAAGTCTTGCCAAAATATGTCATTGGATATAGGTCACTGTATCTGGAGAGCCTCAAAATTCTGGCCAGTCAGAGAAAGACAGACACAAAGGAGACAGGTCCAAGTTTATTACTTTAAAGCAAAGTGAAAGAAAAGCAAAAGTCCAGACGGGAGCGATGCAGGCTCAAGAGGAAGTGTAGTTCTGGCATTTTTAGGACCTGAAACTTTTACTGGATATAGTTAGTGGGTTTGGTCAGTCCTGAAAAACAGTGTTGATATGTCATTAACTTCTGAAGACTGGACTATGTGTCACAATTTCTCCCACATGTTAGGTGGAGGGTGTTCTTAGCTTTGGATGTTCAGGCTAAGGCTATTATTTTCTGTGAACTCTGGGCACTGTGGATAATCAAGACTCCGTTGTATGTTACAAGTAGGTCTGTTAATGTCAGCAATCTAAGATGTGATTCCTTATCAACAACCAGCCATCAGGTTGCCTACCTCCCTGCCATGCTCCTGTATTAATTTCTAAGCATGCTTGCAAGAAAGTAGTCAACAATATATTCATTAGGAAAACAGTGTGCCCAAAGACTTTGCCAAACACTATACCAATGTCTACCGGGTGCTAGTCGTCCATGATAGACACTCAGGAGGCTCAGAGCTGCAGGATCATGGTTCAAAGCCAGCCTAGGCAGACTACATTTCTAATTAAACACCTAGAAGTTGGCCTGCGGGAATTGCTCAAGTGGAAGAGCATCAGCCCCGAGTTCAAGCCAGGACACCTGTGCATGTGTGTTCGCGCGCATGCGCGCGTGCACACACCCACACCCACACCCACACACCTCTATACACACACAAAACAAAAAGGAATGGGTACAAGGTACCAAACGCACCAAAACCCCATAGGTATGTGAAGAAAATTTCTAACATCTTAGAAAATTTTAACTTTCCTGCTTTGTGGTTGCTTATATCATTAATGATTACCCATGTCCACAGGACACCAAAGCCAACAAAAGTAACAATACTATCTAGAAAATTACCATTATTTTTCTAAAGTTTAAATTTTACACATTTTAGTTCTTAAGTCCAATCCACATGGATAATGGAAAGAGATTTAACCTGGAATGGAAATTTGAGTTAGTTTTAGGTCTGCTAACTTATTTGATCACTTCCTTAAGCAAACTACTTAAATTTAGGAACCTGTTCCTTCAAAGGATGAGAGTGATATCTCAATTTCATTCAAGCTCTGTATCTCTAAATTGACTTTCAGTACCACTATCTCTTTTTGAAGTTAGAAGATAAAGCTTTAATGCTCTCCAGAAAAAGTTAACTGTAGTTGAAAATTTCTCTAAAAATGAGGTTAAGATAAAGTGGCACTTTACGAAATGCTTTAAAATATAATTTTTTGCTGAGCATACAATTGCTGCTGCTCCAAGAGCCTGCTGTTTGTGAGGTATTTTCTGGAATAGGTATGTAGACACAAGCAGAGATTTTTCTCTGAAGAGCAGGAAAAGCATTCATCTACCATAATGAAATGCCCATCTAAGAAGGATGTTAAACTACCATTCACATTCAGATAAATTTTAGAATCAAATTTTCACTCAAATCTTAAGGTAGCTTGGAAAATAATGATGTTTACTTTCAAAAATATGCTTAGCAATGAAATATATAGAAAATAATGGATTCCAAAAATGGGTCCTAGTAGGGAAAATATCTTCTGGTTTGAAAGTTCTGTTAGTTTACCTTAGTAATGCTCCAAGGTACAACTTCTTACTATCATGAGAACTACCTACTTAATAATATGACTGAGATCACTGATTTCTCTCCTTAATGCATTGAGACTCTCACCTCATGGGAACATGTGATTCAGAAAGATAAAATGCAATTCCTAGTTCTCTCCAATACTTCACTAACCTCATCAGGCTGCAGATCTAACTTAAGTGGTAGAGAGATGACCTAGCCCAGAAAGGCCCTGGGTTATACCCCTGGACTACACCCACAGGCACACAGACACACACAGATCACTGAAAGAAATTAAATTTACACTTTTGATTTCTTGTTCATCTAGAGTCTTCAGCATACAATTTAACTTCTGACTCTCCTTTCACATGTGGTTCAGAGGTATTAGATCTGTCTTGAAACCTTTATCAAAATTCCAGCAACTTTTTTATTTGGTACCAGTTCTGGGACTTAACTCAGGGAATGGGTGCTATTCTTGACCTTTTGTGCTCAAGACAAGCATTCTACTAGTTGAGCCACAGCTCCACATCCAGTTTTCTGGTGGTTAATTGGGGATAAAAGTCTCATGGATTTACCTGCCTGGACTGGCTTCAAACTGTGATCTTCGATCTCAGCCCCCTACATAGCTAGGAATACAGACATGACTCATAGGTGCCCAGCAATCACTTTTCAAATTCATGGCATTGTATTGCTGATCTTGGAAATCGTTGTTAGCTATCTAGTTTCTGTATACATTTCTAGTCTTTCAAAGCCTGTTCAATGATTCGTGAGTGCAGAGAATTCCCCATACTCTTGTCTAACATGTGGATTTCCTGTCTGTAGAAGATATAGCCTTACTGCTCTTTTTAGCACTTTATTTTCCATTATAGTCCTGGATTTGCTTTCTCTTGTAATTAAACCTTCCTTCCTAATGTCAGATTTCTTGTCTGCTAGATACCATAATGGAATTTCCTGTCCTTTTTATTTTCTCACTTTATCCTCACTGTAACCCATAATAACTTGTTCATTAGCCACTATTCTGGAGTTTCCTGTCCATTCTGAAAGAATTGCACCACTTGTGTTTATGATATCTTGTTTCCCTTGTATTTTTTTTCTAACACTCAGAGACTCACATTCTTACACATTTTTCTTCACCAAAATTACACTGTGGACAAAAAAAACCCAGTGGCTTCCATGTGCACATAGTCTTTTCAATAAACATGTGGGGTTTCCCAGGCACTCTTCCAAAGATACATTTACTTATATGGATCAGAGAACACAAACACCTGATGTAGAATCAAGCATCTTTAGATTTAATATTTTCCACTATTTGCTATAATTTGCCATTCTCATTCTCTTTCACAAACATGCTTATTTATATAGACCAAATCATATGACTAACTCACCTGGAATCTAATAACTCTGGGATTAATTTAGTGATTTTACTTTTGCTCTTCTTCTTCTTCAGGTAAGCATTTAATCATGTCGATAAGATCCCATGACTAATTTGTTCAGGGTCCAATATCACTAGAATTGATTTTGGTTGTGGAATTTTTTCTCCTTCTGCTTCAGGTAAGCCTTTATTTACATTATTTAGACAGCACAAATCTCTAGTTATGAAACAAATGTTGGACAAAGGGAAAGATAAGTTAATTTTTTCTCTGCTCCTTCAGGAAGGTATTTGATTGTTTGGATGACACTCCAAGATCAAGTCATCTATGATCCATGATCACTGGAATTAATTTGTATGATTTTGGTTTTCTATCTTCTTCTCCAGTTAAGTCTGTTATATGTTTCACAAGACTGTATAATTTTTCTACAACCCAGTATTACAGGAATTAATTTTAATGGTGATAGCTTTCCTTGGTTCTTTTTTCTTTTTTTTTTCTGTATTCTACTGATTTTACTACCCTGGATAGTCTATATATGTGCAGTGGAACTAGGAAAAAGAAAGGGAATACCAAAATAGGGAGACAAAAGATAAAAAGAAAAACCAATGCAACCACAATACTTACAAAACTATATGGTGTAAACCAACTATACAACTCATGGGGAGAGAGGGAAATAGGGAGGGGGAGACTGGGGAAAAATGAGGGAGGAGGTAACAAGTTGGATAATAAATGTACTCACTGCCGTATGTGTGAAACTATCCCTTCAGTACTTCACTTTGACAAGAAAAAAAACAAGAAAAAACAAGAAAAATGGAATTAGTTTTGATATTTGTAAGCATATGCTGAAAAATCCCAGGGGATTTTTTTGGGATGGACTTATTTAATCCTCCTTGTCCTATTATGTTCTGAGCCCTAGGAAGGCATTTGCTTCTTCAAGAAGTTCTGTCCCAACCTATCTATTTACCTATTTCTTATTGCGTATCATGCACAGAAGATGTAAAAGGTGAGAATTTAGTTTTATTCTTTTTCTAAGAATCATGTTCAAATGTAGTCTCAAGCTCTTAATTGTTTAGAAAATTTTGTTCTAACCAACCTCCTTCCTACAGAAACTCATCCTTCTGGACACTCCCCTGATCATGAATGTAATTTAGTTCTTCAGCCAAATCACATTTGAATACACTTCTCAAACTTGAGTGTGTTCAGATTCCTGCCTTTATACTCTAAACAAATCAGAAACTCCCAGGGAAAGGAAGTTAATTCAGTTATGCTTCAACAAACTCTAGGTGAATCTACACCCTACTCATTTTCAAGCAATTGCCAAGGACTGGGGTCTTATGCAGTACTTCATCAGTCACTTTCTGAGGCTTCCCCTTCTCTTTGTCATTTAGTTCTAGAAAGTTCTCTTTACAGAAACCACCAGATGCAGCAAGTTAAAATTTCTCAATCTATCACGTTTTTGCTTTGGGTTTTTTTTTTTTTTTAATCAGTCCTGGGTCTTGGACTAAGGGCCTGAGCACTGTCCCTGGCTTCTTTTTGCTTAAGGCTAGCACTCTGCCACTTGAGCCCCAGGGCCACTTCTGGCCATTTTCTATAGATGTGGTGCTGGGGAATCGAACCCAGGGCTTCATGTATACAAGGCAAGCACTCTTTCCACTAGGCCATATTCCCAGCCCCTGTATCATGTTTTTATACCACCCCCCCCAATTTCTGGCTTTTATTATTTCCAGAATGTCCTATGCTTACAACATTACTACAGTAGAAACATCATAATGAAGTGGAATTTACTCCATTCTCCTTCAAGAAGTCATATCTGGCTTTATTTTTATTTTATTCCTGATTAACACATATCAATTGTACATATTAATGAGATTTAATGTAATATTTTGATACAGAGTGCACTAGTTATGTCTAGCCTCCTTTATCTGCACTTTCTCCCTTCTTAACCTCTAATATCCATTGTTCTACTAATCACTCAAAATCTTTGTTTCTTAACATCCATATATGAGAGGTATCATGTAGTAAATGTTTTGAAGCATTTGACATGTAGCACTTGTCATATAGCACTTGTCTCCCCGTGTCAGGCTTATTTAACTTAATACAATGTCTTCCTGTGCCATTTATTTTGTTGTAAATGGCAGGACTTCATTCTTTGTAGCTGAATAAAATTCCCTCATGTATATATGCCATATTTTCTCTCTTCATTCTTCTTCTGATTGGTACCTATGTCAATTCTATACCTTAGCTATCATGAAGAGTGCTGAAATGAACATAGGAATGCAAGTATCTCTTAAAATGATGATTTTATTTGGACATATGCCCAGGACTGGGATAGATAGATAATAAAGTAGTTCTATTTTTAATTTTCTGAGGCACTTCCATCTTGTTCTCAAAAATGGTTATATTATTTACATTCCTATTAATGGGTTCAGTGACTGTCCTTTTTTCACCATATCCTTATCAATATTTGTTAGTTCTGATTCTTTTCTCTTTTTACTTGTTTTGATTATACTCATTTTGAGTAGAGTGAGATGATCTCTTTATAGTTTTTGTGTACATTTCTCTGATGGATACTTAGAATGATGTCATCTTTTCTTATAGCAAATGTCCATTGAGATCACTGAGGCAATCCTACTTAGATAGGCTCTCAGAATTTCACTTTCCCCGGAATTCTCTGTTCTCATCTCTGCATTTACACTCTCAGTCATTTCCTTCTGATCCAGTCATATTCTGAACCCACTCACTGACCTAAACTTCTTCCACAAAGTTTTCTCCTTACCTCCAATCCACATATGCATTCTCTGGAAAGTCAGGGGAAGGAACTTACTTCCATGATACTCTGTTATCTGATCTTTCTTTGTTAAAGAACTGTTTGTATTTGTTTACTCTGGTAGATGCATTCAATGAAGGGAAGCCTAAATCAGTTCTCCATCAAGCAATCAGGCTTATACCTCATCACATACTTGTGCTTTTCTCAGAATGTTGTAGCTCCATCCATGCATATTTATAGAAACATGCAGGATGGGGCATGACAAGCAAAGAATATTCTGAGGTTTATTTTGGTGGTATTAAAAGGGTATGATATTTTTATTTTAGTCTTCCCTCTCTACATTTTTATTAACCTCAATTAGTTGTACAAGGGGGCTTCATTTTGATATATTCATATAAACATACAATGTACCTCGATCAGACTCACCCCACCTCCAAAGAAGAAAAGACAAGAAAAGAACATTCTGGAAATGGTAAAAATAAGGAGAAGGGGGAAACTGATTGCTTGAAGGTGAATTGAAGTAATGTCTTCCTTCTGGAAGTTGTTAAGATAAAGTTACAAACAAAACTTTCTGGAAGAATTCAGCAGTCTGGAGGTATGAGGCATAATCTGGAGGTGAATTCAGAGGTCAGGAGGTATGGATGGAAAGTGTCCAGTTGGTTGAAGGAGAAAGAAATGAATGAAAACAACTTCCCTGGTGATTTCTCTAAGGGTGGCTTTGTGGAAAAAGAGTCAGAACCTTTTGGAGTAAGTAAAAGTCTGCGAACAGATGCAAAAATGACTAGTTGACTAACTGTACTAACTTTCCTACTGGATGTTTCTGACAGAATAGGAGTATGAGTATAGACATTTTCTGGGAATGTCAAGGTCAACATGTAGAGACAGAAACTATTATTTGGAAGAGACATCAACTAAGTTTCCTCCTCTAGGGTCTCTGTGAAATAGTGTGTGGGGATAATGGCATAACTTGTAGAATAAGTAAAGGTCACTGGATTGGCTCAAAATATTATTAGTTAAATATTACCTAAATATTCTGCTTTACAGAAGGTGTCTGGGGGGATGTTGGGAGGAAGACAGAGAATGCTAGAAAAAGTAAATGTATAAGAGCACTTTATACCATTGTTAGTTGAAAGAGAACTGAGCTAATCTTACTCTCTTGCTTCTGCTAAAGAGAGAATATGCATAGAACTTTCTGAAAACAAAACATAATGACAAATCTTTCCTTGTTGGGGACCTCTTAGAAGGTAAATGAAATGGTAGTGAAGACAAAAACTCTGCTGCTTGAAATAAGGGTCTGGGAACAGACCCAAGAAAGACTGGTTGAAGTAGACCTGAACTAAACTGAATTGGTCTGCCATGGTGAGGTTATGTGGAAGAATTTTGAAGAAGAAACAAAGCTTAGGATATGGTATCAGAATATGATGTTAAAAGATAAATTGGACTATGTCTTTTCCACAGAGATTTTGAGGTACGTGTGATATTGGAGGGCTATATTGCCAGGTGGTTTTTTTTGTTGTTTTGTTTTCTTTTTAAGAAAAAGCCTAATATTGGGTTCACAACACAACTGATGCAGCAGAACTGAATCTAGCAGAACTGAATGAAGTCCCTTTCTTTAGGGGTTTTTGTGAGGGTGAAGGATAATCATATAGCATTATGATCAAAATAAATATTTGGGAACTATTTGAAACATGATCGGTTGAAAGAATACTAAACTAAACACCCTTCTCATAGTGTTTGTCATATAGTGAGAGTAGAAAGTTTATTCTCTTCTTCATGCAATCATGTTCTGAATTCAATCATTCATCTTTATTTATTCTAGAGTATTTTTTATTATACCCTCTTGTCTCAAATTCAGCTAATTGCCATCTGACAATTCGTAGCCTTTTCAGGTTTAGAAAGTTTGGTCTAAATACACTAGACATACTCAGGGAAAATTCTCAATCAATCATATTACAACTGGTTAGAAAGTTTGTTTTCATTACCCAGACCTGGTAATGTCCTCCTTATTCTATTAACACAATCCTCCAGTGGAAGAGAGGCAGGGGCCTGTTCACTCTTTTGCAAACAACCATTTATTGTTTGAACACATCCATTGATTCTAGTTTTCCATTGTTTTTTTCCCCTCATCATCTGTATATGTAAATATTATGGTGGAGATGGGGGTTTAGTTCAGTTGTTCAACCAATTATATTCTGGCAATTTTTCAGATCCATACTTCAAGAATATTCTGTGCTTGTTCCACCATCTGTGCAGAAAGACACTAGGATGGAGTCTTAGGAAATTCTTCAACAAATAATCTTCCTGTAACTTAGACTAATTTTTTAATTACAGAATTTACTTGCTCATTCTTTGCCCTTATAGAAGTACCCAAAAGATGGATCTCTGCCCAATTATCTTTCTGATATTTTTACCTGAATTGTTTTCAAAATGTTTTAAACTCATTGTCTCATGCTTAAAGAATCATCCAGAGAGGGGACTTAAATTGTTTTTCCCTCAGTTAACATTAATTGGGACTCATTATCTCTACCGTGGTTCTATCTTGTTTCACAGGTGCTAAATGGGCTCACCTCTCACCATTCAAGCAGTAATCTCATAAAAATAGTAAGTTAGGGTGGAACAAAGCGTGAATAAATGCATCAGCAATACTCACTAGACACTATGTTGAAAATGAACTATACAACTTGTGGGGGGGTGGATCTGGAAGGAATAACTGGGAGAAATTGAGGGAAGAAGTGATGCTGTTCACTCATGTGAAATGTACTCATTACCTGGCTCATATAACTGTAACCCCTCTTTACATCACCTTTACAATAATAAAACAAAAATAGTAAGTTGAATAATTATGTTTCATGGAATATATAGCTATGAGTTTCTTTTACCTGATACTTTGAAAGAAGAAAGAAAACAAAAACAAGGCTAGACTTCTTATTGTCATCTTAACAGAAAATACATTTATTTTTGTATGTTCTTTGAAGCTGGCATGAATAAAGTTGTTTACACAGAATAAAACCGAGCCTTTTAGAGTATACAGAAAACTTGTTTAAAGTAAACTTATGAGGTAAAAAAATACACTGATATTCAGTTGTGAACATTCTTTCTGTGAATGTTCATTGAAGAAAATAATGACATCATTATAGATTCACATTTAGTTGGAGGAAATAATACAGACAGATCCTATGTACTCTTTACTCAGTTTGCCCCAGTGATAACCACTTATAAACATTTGATAATATAAACACAATTGTTATGATATAATTCATTTATTTCATTCCTATTTCACCAGTTCTTATTTATTTGTACATATTTATTTCTTTAAAATTATGTCCCATGGGTAGATTCCTGTATATACCAGCACAGGCAAAATGCAAAAACAGTTTCACCACCATGTTAATCCCTGGTGTTTATAACCATTCCTACCTTCTCCAACCCAACTCTTTCCTTTAGAAAGGGTAGTAATGTTTTCAACATTGTAATTTTGTCATTTCAATAGTATTTCATAAAAGAAATCATACTTTACATAATTTTTCAGGTACTGACTTTATTTCTCACTAAGCAGAAATATGTGAAAATTCAACCATATTATTATTTCTTTCTCTTTGTTGCTGGGTAGTTTCATGGATGTAGCAAAGACTGTTTATCCAATTACCCTTTGAAAAACATTTGGATCATTTCTACTTTAGGGATGTTGAGAATAAAGCTGTGAACATTCCAGTATAAATTTTGTTTTGATGATTATAAAGTTTTCAATTGCTGGATTGCATGACAGTGCTATCTTTAGTTTTATAGGAAACTCTACATTTTCCAGAAAATAACACTTTGACCAAGTGTTAATTTTATCTTTGGGGATAGCTCTCTATTTAATAAAGATCTCAGTACCATATTTCCACACTTGAAGAAGACTATATGTAGAGTGCAACCCAAGAATCTTTAGTTTTCTTCACATAGAACCCAAATCTCAAAACCATCAGGAAGATTTGGCATCAATGAATTAATTTTATAAATACCATATTTACATAGAGTATCCTCTCAGAAAAATAGTGGTAAGCCTTAAATTATTTTTAAGGATAATATAAATTTAAACTTAAAAACCACTGAAGAAAAAGTTGTTGAATACAAACAATTAACATTTCCCTTTAATTCTAAGGTCTTCATATTATCCCAAACCCTATTACCCACTAAAAGTAAAAGACATGCCTTTTGTTTTGTTATGTTCTGTTTTGTTCTGATACTGGGGCTTGAACTCAGGGCATTTGTACCAGATGTCCCTTAGCCTTTTCACTGAAAGTTAGTACTCTGCAACTTGAGCTCCAGTGCCACTTCCAGCTTTTGAGTAGTTAATTGGAGTGAACAGTCTCATGTACTTTCCTGCCCAGGTGTGTTTGAAACCATAATCATCAGATTTCAGTCCTCTGAATAGCTAGGGTTATGGGCATGAGCTACTGGCACTTGCCAAGTTGTTTTTATTTTCACCAAAAGTCTTAATAAAATGTTATATAACATAAACAGTTTATCGCATAATAAAGAAAAAAGGTTAAAAATCAATTTCAGTCAGGTGCTGGTGGCTCATATCTATAATCCTTCCTATGCAGGAGGGTGAGGTCTGTAGATCATGGTTCATAACCAACCCTAACAGAAAAGTACATGAGACTTTATCTTCAATAAACTACTCAGAAAAAGCCAGACATGGTGCTGTGGATAAAGTGATAGAGTGCTACCTTTGAGCAAATGAAGCTCAGGGATAGCACCAAGGCTCTGAGTTCAAGCCCCAGGACTGGCACATGCACACACACACACACACACACACACACACACACACACACACACAACTAAAAATTCAGTTTCAGATGAATAGTTTCCACAATAATGAAAATTTAACGGAGTACTGGATTATAATCCTTAGTCATTTTGGGAGGCTGAAGTGGGAGAATAATGAGTTCCAGACCAGCCTTGATAAATAGTGACACTTTCTCAGGGACAAATAAAACCTGAGCTTATATGTAGTACATCATTTTCATGCAAGGAATGGAACCCAGGGTCTTGTGCATATGAGGCAAACATTCTACCACTGAGAAACATCTTCAATTCTGGTACTGTGCATTTTTTTGAATAGTTACAATAGACTCAATTTTCTTGAAATTGAATATATTTTTCTTATTTTTATTGTTGATGATTTTGTTCTTTTTACTGGCTACTCTACAATTTTATTTAATGAGTTACTGATGAATTTGTATTGAACAGAATTTAAATTATATCCAAATAAATGAAGCAAAATATTTCCAAATAAAGGAGTTTGGATGTTTTAAATTATTGCGTTGAAAAAATTGGGATGTAGGGAGGTATTTCAATGGTGAACACTTGCCTATGGCACACAAGGCCTTGAATCTGAGCCCCAGAACCTAAAAAAATTGAATGCAACAATTAAAGAAGTTCAGACTGCAATTAGTAATTTTTTGTTTAATTGTTCTAATTTGAATACTCTTTGGAAAGCTAGTTATATAAGTGACCTTTTAGTTTAGATGGGGAAAACTTCAAACTGGGTGGGTACTAGATGAATTGCAATCTCACTGAAATTAAGGTGCAGATCATTGATTTAAGAAATGAAGGTGTTCCTGAATATAGTTTTAATTTGGTCAAAAATATAAAAACTCATGGTTGAGTATGTGTCTCAGTGGTACTTATTAAACATGAAGCCCTGCATTCAACACCCAGTACCATTAAAATAAAATTTCAAAAAAAAGATAGGGTCAACATGGTAGATTATTAGCTTTGACTCTATGAATGAGATGTCAAATAGTGTAGGAAAGAACATATTACAATAAAAAAGAGAGAAAGAGCATCAGGAATTTTAGCAAGACAATAAAAAAAAGTGTGGAGAAGCAGACAGGCTACAGAAAAATGTTGAAGTGTTCTAAGTCCCATGGATGACTTTTCAGAGGGAAGGTCAAGAAGAAGAAATGATCACAAGGGACAAATGGCCCTGGGGACTGACTGGCAATTCTAGCTACAATATAAGCCCATACATAGCACAAGCCTTAAACTCTGTGCAGGAATATGGTGATACAGTGAGTATGTTAGTGTGAAAGACTTGCCTTGGCTAAGAAAGACATTTGGTTGCTCCTCTCATGTCTAAGTGCCATAGAAAGATGCCATCTAGAGAAAAGGCTTCTTTTAGAGACTGAATAACTCTGGGCTCTTAAAAACACGGAACAACCATTGCTCATGAAGTCTTGGGCTACTGTGTCACCATGCAGGGTTAGAAGAGATCCATCAAAAGTGATCCCGGAATGGGAGAAAGTCTCATATAATATGACAGAGAAGTTCAAGAAGGAGGGAACTCCAGCAGTGAAAAGCACAATAGCTGAAGAAAGTGTCATTGCCTGAGGATTGTAGTAGAAACGAAGAACCAACATGTTTGATTGGCTTACATAATATCTAGCCTTCAGGGCCAACTTCCTAGCTGCATGGTAGGTCTGAGGGCTCTGAGCCCAGACTCTGCAAATCACCAGATATCTATACCTTCCTTCTCTAAATAGGGAGATGAACCGCTGAGCACTGTCTGAAAACAGTAAGGCCCATCTCCAGAAACTACATTCCAGCTTGTGTTTTCTGCCAACTTAGATTATTATTTCCAGCAAGGCTGTCCTTCATAATTGGTGGATAAATAAAAACCTTTCATGGTAGACAAACTAAAACAATTCATGATCATGGAGCTAGTACTACAGAAGACAACTTAAAAAGCACTACACAGGAAGAGGAAGATAAATGAAACCATGAAAATAAAGGAAAAAGAAATCTCACTGATGAGTAAAGAAGAGTAAATAAAGAGTAAAGAAAAACAAAACCAACAAAACAAAAGAGGACGAATTTCTACATTCCTTTCAATAATAGACCTGAATATAAATGGTCTCAGATCTCCAATCAAAAGATTCACCAGAGTACAAGATTTTAAAAATAAAACCAAACTATTTGTTGTCGCCTAGAAATACACCCCATGAGCTTAAAGTGAAAGAATGGTAAGAGATGTTCTAAGAAAATGGAGCTCGACAGCAAGCAGGAGTGGTTATGTTCATATCTGACAGAGTATTAAAGTAATCTTCTACCGCCAGGCAGCAGTAGCTCCCACCTGTAATCCCAGCTACTCAGGAGGTTAAAACCTGAGGATAGAGGTTTGAAGCTAGCTCAGGCAGAAAAGTCTATAAGACTCATATCTCAATGAACTGCTCATAAAAAGCTAGAAATGGTACTGCCGCTCAAGTGGTTGAGCACTAACCTTGAGCAAAAAGAGGCTTAGGGACAGTGCTCAGACCTTGAATTCAACCCCCAGGAACAGCACACACACACACACACAAAGTCAGCCAGTACTATGGTGTTGGGTTCTCCCTCTGTTTTGTCCAGAAATATTTAATGAACTTTGGTATGCTAACATTCGTGCATATATTGCATGTGTTGCAGCTATTTCCTCATTAAGGATTATATACTGTATTAATGTGGAGTGACACTACTTGTCTCTTCTCACTATTTTTGGTTTGAAGACTTTATGAGCAGTTCATTGGAGATATGAGTCTTATAGACTTTTCTGCCTGGGCTAGCTTCAAACCTCTATCCTCAGGTTTTAACCTCCTGAGTAGCTGGGATTACAGGTGGGAGCTACTGCTGCCTGGCGGTAGAAGATTACTTAATACTTTGTTTTCATAAATAACAAGTTATTCAGTCAAAAAAATCTATAAGGAAACTTCACTAATAAATTATACTATAGGTCTGCTAATATGGCCTAGTGGTAGAGTGCTTTGCCTACCATACATGAAGCCCTGGGTTCGATTCCTCAGCACCACATAAACAAAAAAGATGGAAGTAGTGCTGTAGCTCAAGAGGTAGAGTACTAGCCTTGAGCAGAAAGAACCCAGCAACCATGCTCAGGCTCTGAGTCTAATCTCCAAGACTGGCAATAAACAAACAAACAAACAAACAAATAAATGATACCATAGATCAAATGGACCTAATAGTATAGTGTTTCCAAAAGCTGTGGAATGTACATTCTTCTCAGCAACATACAGAACTTTCTCCAAAATAGATCATGTATTTGGAAATGTTTTCTTGTATTTTATCAAGTCAGAGTGAAATAAAACTAAAAATCAAAAAGAGAAATGACATAAAATATACAAATACATACAGACTGAACAATTCACTTTGTTTTGTGATACTGGGGAATACATTGAGGGCTTTGTACTTGCTAGGCAGCCACTATAATATTATTTTTGAGGTATAGTTTTGCATTATACCCAGGATGACCTGTGCTTCAATTCTAATTGTACTTCCCCATGTCACTTGAGATGATAGGTGTGTACCACTGTACTAAGCCTTTGGTTGAAATGGAGTCTTGTGAAATTTTATACCTGAGCTGTTCTTGAATCATGATTACTAAAACTCTATCTCCCCAGTGGCTAGTATTCTAGGCTTGAGCCACTGTACCTAGATGAACATTTCACTCTTGAATGATCAGGTGGTCACTGAATAAGTTAGTAAAGATATTAAAAATATCCTTGAATTTAAAATAAAAACACAATTTTCTGGTACTTTGGGACACAGCAAGGGCATTGCTAAGAGGAAAGTTTGTATCTGTGAATGCCTTATTTAAAAAGTCAGAGATTTCCTAAATAAATAACCTAATAATCCGCTTGCAGCTCTTAGAAACATGAGCAACCCAAACTCGAAGACAGTAGATGTGAAGGAATAAAGTTCAGGGAAGAAATTGATGAATGGAGACTAAAGGAGAAAACAAAGAATCAATGAAACAAGTTGATTCTTTGAAAGATAAATAAGACTAGCAAGCCCTTACCAAACAAATCAAAAGAAAGAGATTCAGATTAATAAAATTAAGGGTGAAAAGGGGAAGCAAAGACAAATGCTAACGAAATGCATAGGATCATTAGAGAATAATTGGAAAGCTTATATTATATAAAAAAAACCTAGTAAATCAGAAGAAATAGAGAAATTTATAGGTGCATGTGTCCTGACAAAATTGAACCAAGAGGCTACAAATCACCTAAACAAAGTAACAAGCAATGTAATTGCAGTAAAAATAATCTCCCAACAAAGAAAAGTGAAATAAATTCACCACATATATTTACTGTTCAGTTCTATCTCACATTTGATGAACTAATAGAAATGCATCTCAAATTATTCCATAGAAACAAAAAAATGCTACCTAATTCACTCTGTGAAGTCATATTTACAGAATTACCCAGATTCCAAAGAAAGAAAAAGAAAATTACAGAAGAATTTCCTTGATGAGCATAGATGCAAACTTTCTCAAAAAAAATGCTTGCAACCTAAATTTAACAACACATGTTAGCTCATTCCAAGGATGCAAGGATAAATGTGGCACAGTGCAAAACCGTGGATACTGTTTATGTAGGTATTAGAATTGGGGAAGGGAGAGGGAATAGCAAAATCGGGAGACAAAGAACAAAAAGACAAACCATTCAAAAAGCAACAATTACAAAACTATTTGGTGTAAACCAACTGCACAACTCTTGGGGAGAGGGGGGAAGGGAGAGGGGGAGGGGGGAAATGAGGGAGGAGAATAAGAAATATGCTCACTGCCTTTCATATGAATCTGTAACCCCTCTGCATCACACTTTGACAATAAAGAAAAAAAAGTAAAAAAAAAAAAAAAACCAACACAATCAAGGACAAAAGTCACACAATCATTTAAATAAATGCAGAAAAAGCATTTGAAAAAATTCAACCAATGAATGAAGTGGTATACACACACACACATACACACACACACACACACACACACACACACACTGGATTATTTTTCAGCCATAAAAAAGAAGAAAATTATATTGCTTACAGGAAGATGATTAGAACTGGAAATTCATGTTACATGAAAGAAGCCAGACTGACAAATACTGCATGTTCTCTCTCATATGTGGAATCTATGTATCTATCTATCTATCTATCTATCTATCTATCTATCTATCTACCTATCTATCTATCTATCATCTATCTATCTCACAGTGACCGGAGTGGAAACCTGTGGAAGGGCAAAAGGACTGTGTAAAGGGGGTAAAGTGTATGAATATGACCTCAGTACTTCATACACATATATAAAAATGAATAATGACCTGTTAGAAATTTGTTAAAAGGTGGGTAAGAAATAATAATATGTCAGCTGGATGTCAGTGCCTCATGTCTGTAACCCTAGCTACTAAGGAGGCTGACATTTGAGGATCATCTTTGAACCCTAGGAAAGAATGTCTGTGAGAATCCTATCTCCAATTATACCAAGGAGATGGAGCTGTAGCTCAAGTGGGAGAGTGCTGGTTTGAGCACAAAACCTCAGAGACAGTTCCTATACCATGAGTTCAAGACCCAGAATCCCCTGCCACACACACACACGCACACACACAAGAAAGAACAGTAAAAAAGAAGAAATAGTAATCATGGAGTTATCACAAGGAAACACCTTTTATAACATATACATAAACTCTTCAAATGTATATGTGTATGTATATTCCTAAAGTTGGGAGGCATATTCACTACAAAATTATAGGGTAAACACTAGGCACCTTTAGCGATAGCAATATCAAAAGGTAGGTTTGTGGATTTTTCATATTTGTATTTTCTAATTTTCTATAATGTTATATACTCTGTTATAATAACTGTACTTTAATTGATTGCAAATGGAAATATTTTCTGGACTATATTACACTACTGAGTTGTGAATTAATTTTTGTTTTTATCAACAACAATGAAATGACAACAATTGTAGGTTCAACTTAAATGTATGCACAAACATATTGGTTTTATTTAGACCTTTTTGTGGGGGTTAAGTGGTGGGGCTTGAACTCTGGGCCTGGGTGCTATCTCTAAGCTCTTCAGCTCAAGTCTAGTGCTCTACCACTTTAAGCCACAGTGCCCTTTCCAGTTTTCTGGTGGTTAATTGGAGAGAAGAGTCTTACGGACATTCCTGCCCAGGCTGGCTTTGAACTGTGATCTTCAGATGTCAGCTTCCTGAGTAGCTAGGCATGAGCTACTGGTGCCCTGCTATTTAGACTAAGGCTTGGTGCATATAAATAGAATATACCAGTTTGAATATATATGTTCTAGCCCTGAGAAAACCCAGGACTGATGACAAGAGATTAGTGATATTTATCTATCTAAATAACTTGTCATTGTCCTAAATTAGCTTGAAAAAATAAAACCACCATAGACTGTCTTTATCAGGGACCCATTAATCAAAATTCCTTGTGAGAATCTTTCATTTAATTAAGTAGCATATATTAATTGAGTACTAATTCTGTGTCAAGTGTTCTTCTCGATTCTTAGGCTATATCAGGGTACAAAACTCACACATGAAAATGAGATTCCTGTGTGGAGTTAACATTCTAGCAGAGGAGACAGGCAATAACCAACACATCAGCATATTGATTCAGAAAAAAATAATTAAAGCAGGGTAAAGACAGTATGCAGAGCTGAAGGAGGTTGTGATTTAAAATAGGGTGGTCAGGATATTCCCCACTGAAGTGACATAAAAGTGAAGGCTTGAAGGACTTGAGTAGTAAGCTTTGGGGTCCAAACTTGGAGACAGAGAAACATATGGGAGACATACTTTTGAGTTACAGGTGTGCTGCTTTCACAGCAGAAGCCAGTGCGGCTGGAATTTATTGAACTTTGGAGGAACAGCAACCTTGACAATATAAGCAGAGAGGGAAGATATGGGGGTAGAAGGCAAACCCTGTGAGCCATTAAAAGTTATTTGTCCTTTACTTTAATTGAGATAGAAGTCAATGAAATGAGCAGGACAATGAATGGGATAACTCTGGTTGTTGAAAAAGTGGCCAAAGCAGAAATAGAAGGTAATTAATTCTTGGATAATCCACAGGGGTGCCATCTTTCAGGACAGGCCTTGGTGGTGGTAATACATATTAGAAGAGATCAAAGATAGACTGAAGGAAGGTCAATTTAGGGAGGTTAGCCATGGAAAATATGAACCATGTATTAGATAATTGAATCAAATTCTCATTTCCACCAAGTTCCTGTTTTCTGTGAGCATGGAGTATGGGGGGAAATAGTAGTTAGAGAACTATAGGAAACACATTTATATACTTGCAATGTAATAAAATCAGCATGTACTTGAAGGGGGGAATGAAGAGTTAAAGTAAACCCCATTTTCTGTCAGCCCCCATTTTGCTGTCTGTTTAAACTGTGAGCAAACCCAGGGCAAGCTTATTAGGGCCCAGCTGGTCAAGAACTCTAACTGCCTGGGAATGCTTAACTCTAACCACCCCCAGAATGCCTTGAGCCTAGTGCCTCGAGCCCTGAGCCAATCAGATTTGTACCCGTATCCTAATCTTGCTTGCTTAAACACCTGATTGCTGTAACTTTGCTTTTTGCCTTGCTTGAACACCTGATTGCTGTAACTTTGTTTTTTGCCTTTATAAGCCCTGTGCAATCACAGCTTGGGGCTTCCGCCTAACCTCCGCCATGTCGGTGGGTAGGACGAGGCCTGGGCTGTGGCCCACTTGAATAAAGCCTTGCCTTGCTTTTGCATTTTGGAACATCTGGCTCTCGGTGGTCTTCTTGGTGGTCTCCTCGCAACTTGGCATAACATTTGGGGGCTTGTCCGGGATAGCCCGAGACCCCAGAGACCCAAGACTCCGACGGTGAGAAACAGCGCTGTTAATTTGTCTTGTCCTGTCCTTTGTCTATGTGTGTGTTTTTTACTTTCATTTTCTCTTGAAGACAGCTGTTCTAGCTTGTTCTCTAGCTGGCACTGACAGGGAGGGTCTCCGCACAGAGGCTCAACCCGCCCACCTTCAACTTGGGTCCACTCCTTCTGTGCCCTCGCAGGAGGTTGGGGGCCGACTTGGCAGATCTCCAACTCGTACTATTAACTTGTAACTTGTTTTTTTCTCATGCCTGTGTGTTTGGTACCTTTTCTGTTGTAATTGTTGTTTTTTTTGTAGCTGTCTGGATTGAATACCTGACCAGAGCCATGGGTAATGTACCATCTAGCCCCCTCCCCTCGCAGGTGGGGAATGACCCCACCGTACAGCGCTGTCTCTGTGTTATTTGTGAGTCTGACAGTCTCTTTTGTGACAGACCTGCATAGCCTGTTTTGATACCTTATCCTGTGTTTGTTGGCACCATCAATTTATAAATTAGTAGATTGTTTATGGCATATATAGTTCCTGTATGTATTGTCTTTTCTGTTTTATTGGAATTGTTTTACCTCTTGTTATTTTATGGACTAGTCTGATTGATGTGGTTAATTGGACTTTGATGAAAAAGAGAAAGTGAAATTGAAAACAGAAGGGCCTAGGACGAGATTGAGTACTGAGGAGACTAGGTCTGGTGGTGAATTAGGAAATAAAGTAATAGTAAATCCAATCAGATACTAGAAAAGATTGTGTTGCAGAAAAAGGAAAAACAAATTGCTTGTATCATTATAGGGCTGGTCTAGACTGTTCTTCTTTGTTTTGTGTATCTCCTGACTGTGACAGACGAAATGGGACAGACTCCCTCTATCCCCTTGGATTTATGTTTAGCTCATTGGAAAGATGTACAGGCGACAGCTCACAATCAGAATGTGAGTGTCCACAAAAAGAACTCTGGGTGACCCCCACCCAGCCTTCTTCAGCAGAAAATTATTTGGTGTGCTAAAATATTTTGTTAAAACTATCAAGCCCTGGAAAATGAGGGTAGAGAATGCTAAAAATCATTAGTTAAAAGTTTTGTCTTAAAAATTTGGGTGTTGCAGGAGTAAGATTGACAAAATACCTCTTGCCACTGGAAAATGTAAGGCCGATGCTTATTTTGTGTGCTTTAAGATCTTTTGAATATGTGTGTGTGTGCATGTGTGAGTGTGAACAT
Source organism: Perognathus longimembris pacificus (assembly GCF_023159225.1). Taxonomy (NCBI): domain Eukaryota; kingdom Metazoa; phylum Chordata; class Mammalia; order Rodentia; family Heteromyidae; genus Perognathus; species Perognathus longimembris. The sequence goes on from NC_063188.1 coordinate 43,432,856, forward strand.
GTTCAAGACTGTTAGTATGATGTAAAATTGAGTGAGTTTAAGTTTAAATTCAAATGGTCATCAAGTTTGGGCATTACCAAATGATTTAAATGATTATTGAAAAGTGAGAAAAGGAGAATTATGGCTACCAAAATGTTTAATTGCTATTCCAGTTTCTTTGTAGGTTTTTCGTAACAGTTTCCAGAAGGCCTACAGAGAAGCACAGGTGATTCCTACAAGTTTGTCAAGATCTAATACTGGCCCTTAATAAGTTCCAGGTAAGAGCATGCTTAAAAACTACTTCTGTGTGGACCACCTTGTTGCTTTTAATTGGAGTAAAGTGGCCTCTTGTAAGACTCATTAATCTGAAATCTGCAGTTCGAAGCCAGCCCGGGCAGAGAAAGTTCCCTGTGAGAGTCTTCATCTCTACTTGGCCAGCAGAAGTGCTGGGAACAGAGTTTGAGTAGCATTGAGGCTCCAAGTGGTAGGGTGCTAGTCTTGAGCTGGAGAGCTGAGGGACAGCACTCAGGCCCTGAGTCCAAGTCCAGTGAAAAATCACTCCTGGGACAAAAGTGTTGGAGCATCCAGAGGCAGTAAGCCACTGCTTGGATGGCAGAGATGGTGTCAGATCCTAGAGTCACTCTTGTTTGGCCTTTCAAAAATTAATCAAAGCCAGGAGATCCTAGAAGAATAGTTCGTAAGCATGCCTTTCTAATGCCCATGTCTGTCTACTGGGCAGGAACTTGCCAGTCATCTGTGATAGTGGTTAGTAAGGGTAAGTTTGTCAAATGAGAGGATAGTTTAAAATCCCAACCCCCGCATCTACTCAAAGCCCTGACTTGCGGTGACAATTTTAAGCTGATACATCTGTTCAGGAAAGAAAGCTTGTAGACCTGAGATTGTGTCCTTATTGAGATCTGTTAAAGGCCAGCAAAGGTAATGTAGGCATTTTTTAGGTCTTCAGAGATCAGTTCCCCAGCCAGTCACGAAAAAACTTTTACAAACTAGAATGTTAAAAGGCTACACTGTGGTAGCCCAAAAAGTAGTCTGTATAGTTGAAAGTTAAAATGTTGAATGTAATTTCCAGTTTGGAGTAAAGCTCCTAATGGACATCTGATCCTGCAGCCCCTTGGTAAAGTAGACTAAGGTTATAGGTTCCTGGCTAGGTAAGGTCAATGCCCCTGAGTCAGCCTGAAGAAGTTATAGAAGATGGATGATCTTTGCCCATCAGCCCCCCTTTAGGACCAAGGGACCAGAGTTGTTTTTTGGGAAGATAAGGCAGGATAAACTAGAGTCAAGGAAAAGAAAGGTAACAGTATACAGAGACTACACCTGTGAGAAATGGTTACAGGCCAAGCCTACTATGTTGGCTTAAAAAAAATCCTAGCCTTATTGGAAATATCTGAATTAAACTTACTGCCCTGGCAAAATGACCCAATGGCCACTGATTGCCTAAAGCTGTCTTGACTTTCAGTGATATGCCAGCCTACAAAAGTTAGTGTGCTTAAGAAGGAATAAGGAAAATACTAGGAAATTTGACTGAAGTTAGGCTTTAGGTTATCTTAGGTTAAGCTTCTCTAACCAGTCTTCGGAGAAAGTTGCAGGTAAACCAGCAGAAGGTGTGACATTCTACTGGAACCACTGAGAGCCACTGCTGCCTGACACCACCATGGCCCCTGCCCATTGCATTTGAGTGAGAATCAAGGAGAGTTTAACAGTCATCTGGAAGAATCTACATCTTCAGATGGGACTCTTATTACACGCAGATGATTTCTGCTGGAAAGTGCTTTGGATCTCCTAAAACTAAAATTTTGGGGGGACATTCTTGAGTTGACTGGAGGTAACTAGCTCTATTAAGAAAATTGGATATTGTAAGAAATTTTCAAGCAGACTGGCCTGCTGCTAAATTCAAAGCATGTATGACAGGTTGGAGAGTTAGTTCCAGGCAATGCCTGGGGTGGGAGGTGTGTCCAAGAGTATTAAAATGTGTCCAAATGGATTAGGGTGTGACCTCAGAGAGAGGGAGGAAACTGTCATCAGGTGTGCCAGGTACCAAGGTAACTGGACAGAGATTTGAACTGCTGGGGGCATCTTCATGGAGCCCTCCTGGGGGTGGATCTTGCAGATGCCACTGGCCAACCTTAGGCACTTGGAGGAACTGGAATCTGGAGAAATCCACTCTAGAATAGTTGGCTCATGAAATAGAATATAGGTATAGAATATAGATATAGAATATAGATATAGAATAGTTGGTTCATGATAATTGGCTCTGGTCTGGCTTCTTAGGAGCAGCAGTTCCATTGGACTGACTGTTGCCCCATCTTTGTTTTCCCCAACAGCCTGTGGGTGGAGTCACAGTAAATTGCTTTGATGTAGTTGAGATAAACCGAAAAATGTAGAGAGTTTAAAACTCTAGCAGCAAAGAAGCCCCAGGAAATGTAAAGAGGAAAGTTAGTATAGAAAGCCTTGGAGAAAGGGATAGAGAAATGGTTTCCTCTGGATAAGAAAGGGATTTAAAAAGTAAATTACCACATAATGTTCCAGTACATCGCTGATGGTGTGAGGAAGTAGAAGATGGTGTGAATGGGGATATGTTAAATTTTATGACACAGATTATAAAATTGTATAAGGTAAGACTTTAGAGAGAGAATTGGGGAAACAAAAATGTTTCCTTTAGATTAAAAGGTTTTGGCATGTTAAAAGTGAGAAAGACAATCCCTAGAAAGTTTGAGTATGTAACAAATGGTATCAGTATGTCTTAAAATTAGAGCATATGAGTAAAGTTGGTATGTAATCAAATTGGCTATAATATAAATAGGGTCAGAATTGGGGCTTTGGTGTAAAACTATGTTTATCTGTTCCTGTATCTGCAGGGCTAAGGGACTTGTGTGATGTCATCTAAATGTTATTCCTAACTTGCAATCGCATTTGTTATGAGCTTTTATCGCCCCCTCAGAGCCCTGTAGCAAGTCCACCAAGAGGTCTGGTCCAAGCTAAAAGCCCTTTATGAGACTGGACCCCTCCTGAGCAACACCCACTTCCAACTAAGAAAAGCTCCACCGATGACTTATGGTATTGCGGGCACAATACCAACCTGTCCCTACTGATTTTGTCAGAATCAAACTAATAAGCAAGGAGAACCATGATTGGTTCTCGAGTTACCTATCAGAAGGGGGGAATGAAGGGGTGAATGAAGAGTTAAAGGAAACCCCATTTTCAGGCAGCCCCCGTTTTGTTGTCTGTTTAAACTATGAGCAAACCCAGGGCAAGTTTATTAGGGCCCAGCTGGTCAAGAACTCTAACCGCCTGGGAATGCTTAACTCTAGCCACCCCCAGAATGCCTCGAGCCTAGTGCCTCGAGCCCTGAGCCAGTCAGATTTGTACCCGTATTCTAATCTTGTTTGCTTAAACACCTGATTGCTATAACTTTGTTTTTTGCCTTTATAAGCCCTGTGCAATCGCAGCTCGGGGCTTCCCCCTAACCTCCACTGTGTCGGTGGGTAGGATGAGGCCTGGGCTGTGGCCCGCTTGAATAAAGCCTTGCCTTGCTTTTGCATTTCGGGTGGTCTCCTCGCAACTTGGCATAACAATACTCATACAATTATAACATGTTCTAATATTCCATATGTAACTTAAAAACTGGATAAACATTTATTAAGATGATACTAGATGTTTAGTATTGGTGCTGGGGAAATTGGAGTTTGCCTGCTTAGTATTGATCATAGTCAGTTGACCTCCTTATGCTTCAGATTACCATCTGAGAAATCTGCATAATAATAACACCTATGATTCTGGGGGGATTAAAGGAGAAAATCACACACAGAGCTTTTAGAATAGCACAAGATACCACTGTATGTGACTCATTCTCACCAAGTTTCTTCCTTTTCATATACATTCTCTCTAACAGAAACAAAAAGAGTATCTGTAAGATAAGTATATGAGACAATAGTTATGGTATGTTCATTTGTTGGTTGTAACAAATATTTCGCTGTATGTATAAATGTCAACATAGGCATAACAAAATACCATGCTGTATATCTCAAATACATATTTAATTAAAATAAAATGAAATGGTTAGTAGGTAATGTTAGCAACATCAAAGCCAATCTCAAAATGGAAATAATCTAGAACAGACCAATTTCTACTATGCCTTATTAATGCACTAACTCGATAGCTATAGGCTAATTTTTAACTAAAATACTCATTTAAAAATAGGCAAAAGGGATTTTACAACTCTTAGGATTCATCTTGGAATCAAAAGCTCTTCTGCTGTCATCAGTACCTGGAAAATAGTGCCTCATTCACCACTATCCTATACACACAAGGGTGCTTAAGGACACAGGAGAGATGAATCTGTCAGAAAGAAACCTTTTGTACCCTCCCCCAGCCATGATTTTGTAGGAAGCATCACATCTATTTTCTGTCTTGCCTCCAAGCGTGCATTCTGCTGTTTCTCTGTAGGGAGCCAACAGTGATGATTATCTCAAGGGTGTGCAAGGTCATAGCTTAGGGAGCCAACAACAAAGTTCATCCTAACGTCTGGCTATGTTATCTCAAGGGCGTGCAAGGTCATGGCTTAGGGAGTCAACAACCAAGTTCATCCTATTTCAAGGGCGTGCAAGGTTATGGCTTAGGGAACCGACAACAAAGTTCATCCTGACCTCTGGCTATGTTGTTATCTCAAGGACGTTCAAGGACATGGCTTACTTGAAGGATAGCACTAATCTGGAGATGTTTTATTATGTCCCAAAGAGTCTGTTTTAAACCATTCAACCTTATCTTGTTTTACTGCCTCTTGTCATTTACCAACATCAGGGCCTTCTTGTTTTCTTAAACTTTAGCTAATCGTATGCCACTCCCTGGTTCCTAAACTGTATATAAGCTGGAAGTTAAGAATAAACGGGGCTTCAGTCTTGAGCTTCAGTCTTGAGCAGCAGTCTTGTGCTACAGTCTTGAGCTGCAGACCTCCTGAACCCCATCCTTTGTCTTTTGTCTTTTGTCTTTTGTCTATTGCCTTGTATCTTTCTTTTTCTTTAATCCTCACCCCCTCAATCAGGATTCCCTTTTGTTGCCGGCTGGCTCTGCCATTTCTCTATTTAAATCCAGTTTGGACCTCAAAGGTCAAATCCTGACCTGTTATTGTCTGACCACATTTGCTGTGGTTTATGCCTGACCACCTGGCTCCACTAACGTATAATTCAAAGTTGGATTCTGTCATTCAATTTGGCATGACATTTTAAACTTGGATTTGGGATTCTGTTTCAGGAAAATGAAAACCACATGTGTTTTTGAATGTTCAAATCAATTTCCTTGCCATAATTACTTTCTAGGTTTGATCTTTCAGTAGTTTCTGAAAGGCCTGTCTGGGAGGGTTGAGGATGTGGGATCTAATGCAGTGTTGGCATGGAGAAGTGTGAGAGCATTAGCAGTGTCCTGAATAGTATCTAGTTTCATAGTAATATTATTATTGCTAAAGGGAATCTGAATGTAGCGAGAGCTTACTGCAGGCATATATGGGATGGAACCTTTCTTAACTTCCTTATGTTCATTAGTATCACAATTAATATGATAAATATATATAAGAGAATTTTATTTTCTACATTTTGTAGAAGAGATACTATGTTCTGAATATGAATTGCACACTAAATTCATGAAGAGTTTGATCACCAAAGTTATATGCCAATAACATTAAGAGAATGGAAACTTCCCCCCAGCCCCCTTAATTTTATTAGCATAAATTAATTGTACTGGGGGTTTCATTTTGACTCTGGCCTTTAATCACTCTGGCTCATGCCTATTTCTTTGAGCAGTGATGTTACCGGGATTTGGAATAGACTGGGGTTCTGTTGGGTTCAGTGATCAATCAAAATCCTAGACTTGGAAGAATCTTATAGCAAGCAAGACAGAGAGTTTGGTATTAAGGCAGTTGACCAGTATCTAATTATAGGTACCAGGCTGCATATTAGAATGTGATACAAATAAACAATATAGTTCAACAAAGGGCATCTGATAGGCAGATTAATTTTGAGCAGTTCAGTTCCAGGATAACATAAGTCTAGCTTCTTAACTTCCTTCTGCCTAAGATCATAATTGATCTCTGAGCTTATGATAGCATTGAATTGTGATTGGAGAGTTAAAAAGCCCAGGAAGACTTTGTTGCAACAGACCTGAGTACAACAGTTTTTCCTATGGAATAGCAAATGTCATAGCCATCTGTTCATTTTGTTTTGCATTCACATTAATCAGATACAACAGCAAAATATTCCAAAATGTTCTTCCAAAAGCATTGTTCTGGTGGGGTTAAATGGATTTAGTATTTTCTTTTACAAGAGTGAACTGCTGGCCTATCATAGAACTTGTACTTCCATTGTATTTTAAGGCACCCTTGAACAACCCTGCCAATCAGAATTTCACACTATGGATGGTCATTTTATCCAACATTAGCATCCATATAAATATTATAGTTTCACAAAATATTAGAAGTTATTTGTTATGTACTCATTTTTTTCCAGGAGTAAGAGTAAGCAGGAAGACAATTAAGTAGCACCTAGATCACCTACGGGAGTAATTTTTTCAAAAAGTTGATTTTTATGATATATGTTCCCTGTGGCTAGATTGAAGCAATACAGCCTCCCTGGGGCTTCTCTTGTACACTACCTGGAGATGTCAGTTGGTACAGATTGTAGCAGACTGTCTGCTTAAAGCGAGAGACCACATAGAGCCTGTGACATTTGTGATTTTGGTCATTAATGACTGTGTACTTGATTCTAGTTCTGAGATATGTATTTATCCAGTTTGGGATCAGGAAGAAATTTAAAAAGTGATGGAAAAATATTAGCAAAATAAATTGTATCTCTGTGCATTGCATTTATTGTGTTTCACATTTACTCAGAATTTTGGAAATAATATGGCAAAATGAATGATATATAAGGCAATGGAATTCCTTGTTCGACATTTGAGTAAAATAATTAAAGAAAGATAGGGCCAACATGGCATGCAGACATTTTGTTTCTTAGAGTTAAGGGTTGAATTACATTTTTCCCAGAAGTTGAAATCTTCATCCTGGTACCAGAGACTGTGCCATTATTTGCAAATAAGATCATTGAAGATGTAATAAGTTTTACATGACGTCATAATGGATGGTGTAGATTTTAAATAAACGTGACTCCTGTCCTCAAAACAGGCTTGTGTAGATATAGGGAAGACAGCCATGGGAAGACAAAGAGGTACACAGTGGAGTGGTGCTACCACAAGTCAACATCTGTGGCTACTAGAATTTGGAAGAATGAAGGAAGTATCCACCTTTAGGCATTGTGAGGGAAGCATGGCCTTATCAACACCTTACTCAAGACTTTTAGCCTCTAGCACTATGAGAAAATAAAATTCTGTGATTTTTAAATCATACAATGTGTGGGATTTTTTTTTGACCGAAGACTTAGGAAACTAAAACACTCAATTTTGTATTTCTGTTCAGAGTTATTCGTAAGCAAGGTCAATTAGATTTTAATTACGTACCAGTCAAACTTTGTTGTAAGCATGCTGGTACTAGGTAAAGCTTGACCTCAGTGCCTGGCTGCTGTCTCTTACCTTTTTGGTTGAATGATGACATATTGCCACTTGAACAACAGCTCTACTTCTGACATTTTGCTGATTAAGTCAGAGCTAAGACTCTCGTGGACTTTCCTGTTTGAGCTGGCTTCAAAATTTGATCTTCAGATCTCAGCCTTTTGAATAGCTAGGATTACGGGTGTGAGGTACTAGGGCCCCATGCCACACAACGTTAAAACTCATTGTTATTGGTGGATTAAAAAAATATTTTTTTCTTTTATTGTCAAAGTGAAGTACAGAGGGGCTACAGTTTCATATGTAAAGCAGTGAGCACATTTCTTGTTCAACTTGTTACTTTCTCCCTCATGTTCCCCCCACCTCCTCCTTTCCCTTTTCCTCTCCCCTTCCCATGAGTTGTACAGTTGGTTTACACCAAATGGTTTTGTAAACATTGCTTTTGGAATAGTTTGTCTTTCTATCCTTTGTCTCTGGATTTTGATATTCCCTTTCCCTTCCCTAGTTCTAATACATGTATATACGGTATACAGGGTACTCAGATAAGATACAGTGATAGTGGGGGTACAACCACAGGAAGAAAATACAAGAGAAGCAAAAAAGATACGGTTCCACATGGCATGTTGAAAATAATTACAACAGTGATATAACACTTGTTTCCATTACATGGAGTTCATTTCACTTAGAATCAATTTATGTGTTCATAAGGGCATAACTATTGGGCTCTTGTGATCTTCTGCTATGATTAGGTAAACCTGTACTAATTATTCCCTATCAGGGAAACCATAGAGTCCTTGTTTCTTTGGGTCTGGCTCACTTCACTTAGTATACTTTTTTCCAAGTCCTTCCATTTTCTTACAAATGGGGCAATGTTACTCTTTCTGATAGAGGCATAGAACTCCATTGTCTATATGTACCACATTTTCCTTATCTACTCATCTACTGAGGGGCATCTAGGTTGATTCCATATTATCATATTGCCAAATTGTGCTGCAATGAAAGCTGTTGTCCTGGTGGCTTTAGTGTGGTCTTGCTTGTAATCTTTTTGGTAGATGACCAAGAGTGGGGCTGCTGGGTCATAGGGGAGCTTTATGTTTAGTCTTCTTTGGAACCTCCATACTGCTTTCCAGAGTGGTTGAACAAGCTTACATTCCCACCAACAATGTAGTGGGGTTCTCTTTTGGCCACATCCCCTCCAGCATCTGTTGTTGTTAGTTTTCCTGATAATGGACATTCTTACTGGGGTGAGGTGGAATCTCAATGTTGTTTTGATTTGCATTTCTTTTATGGCTGATATAGAGCACTTCTTCATGTGTCTCTTGGCCAATTTGATTTTCAGATATCAGCCTTTTGAATAGCTAGGTTTATAGGTGTGAGCTATTGGTGTCCCATGCTAGACAATGGTAAAGCTCAATGTTATTGGTGAATTTTACAGTTTTGCTTTTGAGAGGGAGGATGACATGGAGACTTAGGCTTCCATTAATTTCTGTTCAATTCTAATTAAACTATTAATAATTAAATTATTCTAATTAATTTCTATTTACCATTAAGCTAATAATAATTTCTTTTATTAAGTGCACTGAAATAAATTAGGGAAGCTACATATGCTTCGTGGGTGAATAACTGGATTTTCGGTGCTTCTGGATGTGTGTGTGTGTGTGTGTGTGTGTGTGTGTGTGTGTGTGTGTGTGACTGTTAACATTCTGGTCATTTTTACAATACATTGAATGCTGCTTCCTCTTCACCTAAATTCATATATGGAAATCCACACTCCAGTTTGTTGTTATTTGAACACAGCCTTTTGTAGGTTACGAGGATGGAACTCTCATGAGTGGAATTACTGCATTTATAATGTAAGAAGTGGATAGTTAGGACTTTTTCCCATTCCCTCTCCTTCTTTCCCTCTTCTGTGCCATGTGACAGCGCAGCAAGATGATGGTTCTCTTCAAACCAAAATGTATGCCTGCTGCAGAAATGACCATGCTGGCACCAAAAATCTGGGCCTTCCAAAACTGTGAGAAAGGAGCTTAACCTAAGACATTAACAGATTTAAAATGTGTGAATAATGGTATGTGTGGAATTAGTTAGATGGCTTGTTTTTTTAACCAGGTGTTAAATTCATTTTTGGCAATCTGGGTCACATTTTCCTCCTAGCAAGGTTTTTAACTCTAAGCTGTTGTACACTCTTGTACAGATTCTGCTTAAATCTTACCAGTATTAAACAAATGTCATTACTTTCATCCATGATAGTTTTATTAGCATGTTGATAGCAGCTTTTAATTCCTCACCATTCTTTCAGAAAGTTATGGGACTATTTATCCTAGTATTAGACATGGTTGAAGGGTTTGTATTAGAAATGTCAAGATCACTTAGGAGAGTAGTATGGAAATTTTAATTTCATAATTTTTGTGACTAAGACAAAGACCTGGAAATGGAATGCCCTATTCTTTAGAAACATTGCCTTCTTGCCATACCCTGGCTTTGTGAAACAACAGCATTGTTTTGGTGTAGAACATAAATGAGACAGACATTTTGTGTGTCATTTCCATTGGTGTGCTTCTAGCCGCCATTATTGCTTACAATATTGGGTACCCCACAGATCCATATAGATGGGCAGTTCATTCATTCAGAAATGATAAAGGGTTACAACATTCAGAAAGTCAAAGTCTGAGTTAGGTATAGTGGTGCATGCCTATAATCCTAGTACATGGCAGACTGAGGCAGTAGGATTAGACTTCCAGGCCAGCCTAGGTTCTATAATGAGAGCCTGTGGAAAAAAGAAAAAAAGGAAGAATGGAAAGAAGGAAGGAAGGAAGGAAGGAAGGAAGAAAGGAAGGAAGGAAGGAAGGAAGGAAGGAAGGAAGGAAGGAAGGAAGGAAGGAAGGAAGGACTGTGAACAGGTACAAAATTATTGGAGATTTTAAGAATGGCACTATAATTAGTGATGGGTATTATGCAAGTATCACATTTCTATTCATTTATGTAAATCAACTAATCAAACTAACAACTAGGAGTGGAAGTAGTTGATTTAAAAGGATTTTTCAGAAATAAGTAAAACCTTTCTGCATTTTGCATGTTTGAAAACCTGACATGTTCTCAGGTTCAGATAGTTCCTGTTCAACCATACTGGCAATTGGACATCAAATCCTACATTTTCAAACTGTTAGGGACAGAATCATATTAGCAGATGTTATTAGAATATGAATATTCTGCATTTTTGTTCTTATTTAAAATATAGCCAGAATAACTGAGTCTTAGAGAAGGTATGAGTGTATGCAATTTATATTTAGAGCAAAGTAAAAGCCAAGTGAGTTGGGACAGTCAAAAGCCCAGGATTAGGTTTGGAATTATTTAAACTCTCTGAGAGCTGGAGACAAGTAGTAGAAGTCCTGCGACAAGAAATTCAGTGCACAGGCTTGACAGCTCTGTAAATAATGGCATACATTCCCTTTCTCTTGTTATTATTTAAAGCCAGGTAGTAGACAGGAGCCATAAAAGCAGCTGGCCATGATAATTTTTTTCCCTTCTAAAAACTTATTGAACATTTTTAATACCAGGATTCTAGATTTCAGGGAGTATATGCATATATTGATTATAGAAGTAACACACATGCGTACACACACACACACACACACACACACACACACACACTGTTATTAATATCCAGTGTGTTTCAACTTGTTTAATTAAATATGCCATTGTTTGATGTGGCATTTGTTTGGTCATGAATGAAATACAAAAATAGGCCAGAGACAAAGAAGATTTAGTTTTAAATGGATTTTGCTCATGTTAAAATCAACATGTTTAGACTTGTCCTATCATTGTAGAGCAGTAAACTTGGAAAGGATCAGAGAAACAATCATTCAGTCCTTTATGTATTTTCATAAATTTTTCAAACAAACAATCAAACAAAAAAAATTGATAAAAGAAACCGGTAAAAATGGAAAACGAACAAACAAACAAACAAACAAAAAAACCAACAACGTTTCAGAAGTGAAAAAATTAAAAAGAAAATTTTTTTTTAAAAAGTTTAAAAAATGTTTGAAAAGAAAAAAAATGGAGTCCTCCTTGTTTGGGTAGTCTTTCCCCAGTCTCTGGTTTCCTTGCAATGGTCTGCAGTCTATTTTCCTGATTGGCTGCTTTGACTTGATTTCAGTTTGCAAGGGGTGGATCTGTTCTGACCCTTCTCCCCTGTTGGTGCAATCCTGGGTCTCTGTGGTTTGCACAGCTTGCAGGCAGGCTTTGGGCGTCCTCTGTAGATGGGGACGTGAGCAATCTCAGGAACTGTGGCTCCTCTGTCTGCTGTGGGGCTGCTGCCTTTGATGCCTGGCTTTGAATAGGCTGTGGACTCAGCAGGGAGGGGCGCCTCTGGGCTGTTTTACCCGGCTGAGAGTTGCTTGCCTGGGGGAGGCGGCCTCCTTGGAGGAGGTGGCTATGGAATGCAGCTCCGTTTTGGGCTGGGAATTGGGCTTACTCTGTGACAGGACCATTTAGCTGTCCCAGGAACTGTTTGTTCCCCTGTCTGGTGTTTCTGTGCCGCCAGTAGCTGCTGGCTGCTTTCGCTTTAAATTTAGAAATTCCGGTGGGCAGGACGGGGCACCTCTGGCTAAGCCGAAGCTCAGGACTTGCCTCCCGCCAGGGCAGGGGGCGTTCTCCTGGGCGGAGCTGGTTCTCACTGATTTCGCCTCTCCTGCCCTTTTCAAAGATGGCTCCTTTGACCTCGCTTTCCCCAGGCCCGCTTTAGTTCCAATCTGGTCTGACCCTATGCCAGTGGCAAAGATGGCACTTTGCTCTGGCAATGGGGGAAGGGCTGCCTTCCAGAAGCTGCTCTGTGGGCCCGAGTGAGAATATCTTTCATGGGGTACTCATGCTTTCTCTGCGATTTCAGGTCGTCCGTGCTCAGCCGCCATCTGGAGGATTTCTCCCTGGTCTACGCTGTGTGCTTTAGCCACGCAAAGTGCAGGTTGCTGTGCTGGGTGCTGTGCTGGGCGCTGTGCCGGCGCTGGCACTGGCGCAGTGGCGGGACCCCGCCCGGAGCTCAAATCTGTGTTTTCAGATGAGCAAAGTCGATTTTTCCTTCCTGGCCAGAATCCCTGTACTGTTAGAACTTACTTTGGCTGTCTTTCTAGGAGTAAAAGTTTCTATGGGGTGAGAAAACTGCGATGTCGGAGGGAGCTCAGCTAGGGTTCTGCTGCTCCTCCGCCGTCTTCCTGGAAGTCCTATTTTCATTAATTTTTTCAACAAGCTTTTGTGTTTCTATGATATACAAGAGTCAATAATAGATGTTAGAGGATAGTATAGTGGAAAGACATAGCCTCCGTTCTCAAAAATCTCTTAGTAAAGAGCAGTACTTCTCCAAGACCACACTAAAGCCACCAGCACAACTATGTTCATCGCAGCAAAAGTTGCCATCACATATGGAACCAACCACCATGCCCCTCAGTAGATGAATGGATCAAGAAAGTGTGGTAGATATACACAATGGATTCTATGCTTCTATTAGAAAGAATGACTTGTCCTTTAGCCCATTTGTTGAGGGGGCAGTTGGTTCTTTGAATATTTGTTTTGGAGGAATTTAACTTTTTGAGTTTCTGAGTTTATTTTTAGATATGAGGCCTTTGTTTGTTTTATGGTTGGTAAAGATCTTCTCCAATCTGTGGGCTTTCTGTTTATCTTTCAAACTATCTTTTGCTGTGCAGAAGCTATGAAGTTTGACACAGACCCATTTTTCCACCCTTTCTTTGATTTGTTGCCTTTCTGGGCCTTTGTTAAGGAAGTTTTGTCCAGTGCCAAGGAGTCCAAGAGTTTCTCCTATTCCTTCTTGTAGTGTTTTCAGGGTATTTGATTTTATTTCAAGGTCTTTGTTTTAGTTTGTTACAGGTGTTGAGCCAGTTTTGCCAGCACCATTTATTGAAGAGGCTGTCTTTCTTCCATCCTACTTTTTAGCTCCTTTGTAAAATATTAGATATTTGTAGGTCTGTGGGTTCATTTCTGGGTCTTCAGTACTGTTCCATTTGTTCTCAGGCCTGTTATTGTGCCAATACCAAGCTGTTTTTACAACTATAGCTTTGTAATATAGCTTGAAGTTTGGTATTGGTATTCCTCTGGCACTGTTTTTTCTACTAAGGATTGTTTTTACTATTCAGGGACTTTTATTGTTCCATATGAATTTCCAGATTGCTTCCTCTATTTCATTAAAAATTGGTGTTGGAATATTGATGGGCATTGCATTGAAATTGTAGATAGCTTTTGGCAATATTGTCATTTTCACAATGTTGATCCTCCCAATCCAGGAGCAAGGGAGGTTTTTCCATTTCTTAAATTCTGCCTTAATTTCCCTTTTCAGATTTTTAAAGTTCTTATCATAGAGATCTTTCACTTCTTTGGTTAAGTTTATTCCAAAGTAGTTTATGTTTTTTGAGGCTATTGCAAAAAGTGTTGATTTTCTGATTTCAGCCTTCCTCTTCAGATTATTGGCATGTATAAAAGCCATTGATTTTTGAGGATTTATTTTATATCCTTCTACTTTGCCAAAGTTTTGGATAACCTCTAGTAACTTGGGAGTAGAATCAGATGCAGAATTTGATGCAGGATAATGTTGTCTGCAAAGAGAGAAAGTTTAACTTAATCTTTTCCTATTTGGCTCCCCTTGATGTCTTCCTCTTGCCTAATTGCTCTGGCTAGGAATTCTGAGATTCCACCTCACCCCAGTAAGAATGTCCATTATCAGGAAATCTAATAATAACAAATGCTAGAGAGGATGTGGCCAAAAGGGACCCCTACTACCTTGTTGGTAGGATTGCAAACTTGTTCACTCTGGAAAGCAGTGTGGAGGTTCCTAAGAAGGCTAAACATAGAGCTCCCCTACAACCCAGCAGCCCCACTTTTGGGCTATCTACCCAAAAGAATACAAGCAAGACCACACCGAAGCCACCAGCACAACTATGTTCATCACAGCACAATTTGTCATTGCTAAAATATGGAACCAACCCAGCTGCCCGTCAGCTGATGAGTGGATCAAAGAAAATATGGCACATATACACAATGCCTCTACCAGAAGGAATGATACTGCTCCATTTGTAAGGAAATGGAAGGACTTGGAAAAAAGTATACTAAGTGAAGAGAGCCAGTCCCAAAGAAACATAGACCCTATGGTTTCCCTCATAGGGAATAAGTAGTAGATATTTAGGATAGACATAGAAGAAGAGCACAACAGCTCGATAGTAATGCCCATATGAACGCGCGAGATAATGCAACGTGAACTGAACTGCATGTTATGGAAATAAGTGGTATATCGTTACTCCAGTTAATTTCAACATACCATGTGAAACTGTAATATTTGTTCTCTTGTATTCCCTTCCTATGGTTTTACTCCTGCTATTACTGTAACTGATCTTAGTACCCTGGGTAATGTATAAATGTGCATTGAAATTAGGGCAAGGGAAGGGAATACCAAAAATGAGAGACAAAGGATTTAAAAGACAAACCATTGAGAAAGCAACACTTACAAATACAACTGGTGTAAATTAACTGTACAAGTCATGGATTGGGGGAGGGATTTGAGGAGGGAGGAGATGGGGAAAATGAGGGAGGAGGTAAAAGTTGGATAAGAAATGTAATCACTGTCTTACATGTGAAACTGCAACCCCTCTGTACCTCACTTTGACAATAATGGGAAAAAAAGACAATTCAAAAGTGCTAAAAAAATTTCCTTGCACTGGCGTGCTATAATTTATTAAACTTTGTTGTTGAGTATTTCTGTTTATTTCTAATTTTCTTTGGGTTTAGACATAAATTGGTAAGACATTGGGTTTCTGGCCTATATTATGGCACCTAAAATTGGCAATAGAATGAAGTCCAGTTTTTCAGATTTTGGGTGAAAAGACACTATTATCACCAAGGCTGAAGGCCTCACCTAAGGCCCCATGTTGGCCCAAAAGTTTTGGGACAAATGATTAAATTTCATGGGCAAAGAATTGATGTGTAATGATCTTTGATAATTTTCTTCCTCATTAATTTAATATATCTAAATATTTATTCAATTGTGTAAAAATAAATTTGGCTAAATATAAAATGTATTCAATATTTTTAAAAAAGAAAGAATGACTTGGCCCATTTGTAAGGAAATGGAACATCCTGGAAAAAAATCATACTAAGTGAAGTGAGCCAGGCCCAAAGAAACATAGACTCTATAGTTTCTTTCATTGGTAATAATTAATACACCTGTAGGATAGTCCTAGAAGATCACAATAGCTCAATAGCTATGTACATATGAACGCTTAAGATGATGATAGGTGAAATTAACTCCACGTTGTGGATAAGTGGTTTATCATTGTCATTATTTTCAATGTATCATGTGGAATTATGCCATTTTCTTTTATCTCTTCCCCAGGGTTTTACTCCTGATGTCACAGTTACTGGTTTCGGTACCCTGTGTATTGTATATATGTTTACTGGAACTAGGGAAGGGAAAGGGGATATCAATATTGAAAGACAAAGGATAAAATACAGACCAATGAAACAGCAATACTTACAAAACTATATGCTTTAAACTAACTGTACAACTGGGGAGGCGGGAAGGTAGGAGAAAAGTGAGGGAGGAGGAAACAAGTTGGATAAAACATGTACTCACTGCCTTGAATATGAAATTGTGACCCCTCTGTACATCACTTTGACAACAAATAAATAAAAAAAAGAGTACTGCTTCTCAAAGCCTAGCTCATTCTATAGATGAGCTGAGGATCACATCAAAATTAGACTTTAGGAGATCTAGGCTGGGACCTGAGATTCTGCATTTCGAATAAACTCTTAATATGTGGATTTTAAATGAGCTTCTTCAAGAAATGTTCACAGTAGACAGAAAATAGAAATGCATAGCAAAGTTTTACGTTGTTTGGATTTCTTTTGGCTAAATATTTTACTGTTGGCGTCATCACTACCCTAAGTAAAGTTACAGTGATTAGTCAGAATATTTATTTAGTTAGCAGTTCATATTTATTCACTAAGACAGAGAATCCTATGGACTATACTGGAACTTAGAAACATTTCAATGTTTTATTTACTTGGGGAATATGGCTCAATCAAATACTCTTGTTAGTTATCTGGTTTTTGAAAAAATCAAAACCATCTTTAAAATGCACAGCAGTTATCAATATTGCTTTGTAAAACCTACGAAGATGATAGCAGCTATCCAGAGCAAACTTAGATTTATAGCTCCTCATAGAACAAACCCATTCAGCATTGTGTAGATTATTTCTACAGCATGTCTGAAGTTTCTACTAAAACTTAATGGTGGAAAAATACTACAGATTTACTCTTCAGTGTGAAATTTTTCTGTATGAATTTCAAGAAATTTCCTCCCCCCCCCAATATTTGGCCCATGAATGACTTAGGAAATTGCAAAATAGAGTGGTAAAAGGGATAAATCAGCCAGGTGTGTTGGGGTCCAGCCTTTGGACTTGACGGGGAATGGGCTTTGGGAGTGCTCCCAAGACGCCGCCCTTCCCCCAGCCCTGGGGAATGCGGAAGCAGGCCACAATTCTCTGGGTCCCGAACCAGAAGAACCGGCTTTGCGAACAGCCCCCAAACTTTCTCGCCAGCCCATGCGCCCCCAGTCTCCCCCTGGCCTGGTGCTTTCTGAGTGATGTTAGCTCATGAGGGGGTCATATGACAAGCTCGTAGCCTATCAGCATCCTGGCCCATCCGCCCTCTCTCATCTATTCCTACCATTAGTCCTTGCCCCCGCCTTAATAAATCAGATTGCTCACGAAGCATCTCCGAGGTCCGCACACGCCTGGCTTTCTTCACGGGTAAGGAGGGAGGCAAAGCGATCTCGTTTGGCTGCGTGCACCTGTGGTCTTTCCTGGGCCCCCAACTCCACCCTGGCCTAGCCTGCGGGTCAGGTGACCAGGGGAGAGGGTGAGAAAGGGAGCTGTTAGAAGCATAGCAGAGCCTTAGTTCCCGCGCCAGGGGAGGCGAACCGAGCCCGACACAGGTGCTGGTGGCTCATGCCTGTAGTCCTAGTTACTCCAGAGGCTGAGATATGAGAATCATGGTTTGAAGCAAGCCTGGACAGGAAAGTCTGTGAGACTCTTATCCAAAAACCAGAAGCAGAGCCATGATTCAAAGTGGTAGAGCACTAGCTATGAGCAAGAAAGAGCTTGGGGACAGTGCACAAGCCCCATAATTCAAGACCCACAACCAATGGGGGGAAAAGATAAATTATTTAACCAGTATAAATGAACCAAAAATAACTTATTGATATAGTTGATGTCTTGTTCAATTTATGAATACAGTTTTCAGAGCTTATTGTATGCTTGGTCCCGATGCATGCCAATCCTTAACTCTTCCACATTATATTTACTATTTTTCACACACACACACACACACACACACACACACACACACACACTTCTGTTTTCTTTTAAAAAATGCACTTTTAATCTTTCAGATCAAGTTCCTGATTTATTAGCATGTGTTTAATTCATCTTATTTCCACATAAAGTTACTGCTTAAAAGTTATTCTTTAGGAATCACAGTATTCACTATAATGAGTCTTTTGTATAATATATAGTGTATCTTTGGGTTTGTGTACAGAGTGGCTGGTCATATATGGCTCAACCCACCCCCTTTTTCTTATATTCCTCACTTGGAAGATTAGTGTCTATTTATACTTCAGTGCATGTTCTCACTTTCAAGCTTGAGACAGAAATCATTTGGATCTTTCCACCATTTGTTTAATTCCTTTAATTCTTGGCAGCTCTAATTCTGTCTCTGGCAGCTACAGGGGAAACCATTTTTTAAACCTTCCCTGATATGCCTTGAGATAATTCTGGGAAACTTTAGGAAGTTTCCCTTCTACCCCACTAAACCTTTTTTTCCTCTGCAGATGTTTTGCTGTGCTTTTCATAACCCTAAATGTATTTTAGATGAACCACTGTAGTTTACAGTTGCTGCAGCTTTTCTCATGCTAAGATTCCAAACAAGTTTTAACAGCTGCTAAGGAGCTTGGCAGAAAGCTTTGATTGCTGATTCTCTACTAAACTGCTTTCACAATGGAGCATTCTATAATATTTGATACCATCTTTAAGGCAAATGATGTCTCTCTTATGTTGTTACTGCTTGTATCGTACTCATTCATGTCCTTAAAAAGATTGCATCTGGGTACCGGTGGCTCACGTTTGTATTCCTAACATCTCAGGAGGTTGAGATCTGAAAATTGTAGCTTGAAGCCAACTTAGGCAGGAAAGACCATGAAACTCATCTCTAATTAACCACCAAGAAGCCAGAAGGAGAACTGTGGCTCAAGAAGTAGAGTACTAGCCTTGAAGAAAAGAGCTCAAAGACAGCACTGAGGCTGAGCTCAAGCCCAAGACTGTATCCTCACCAAAATAAAAAAAAGATTCCAAGTCTGTACTTTCTTAAATGGGCTTAATTTTATTTAGAACTCTAGAGAGGTTATCAGGAAGGTTATGATAGGAAAATAGGTAAGAGTGTTGAGTAGGTTAAGATGTGTTGATACATAAGTGCAGTAAATTTGTGACATCTGCAACCATTATCTCCATAAAAAAATGAACATTTGTTGTCTTGGTTGTAATTTGTAAATAGTAAGAAGGGACTTTACGTGGCTAACATTGGAGCAGATGAATTCAGATGTTCTTAGTGTGTTCTCTAGTATTTTGGGGCTGGGGAGCTCCAAAGCAGTCTAGTATAAGATGTGTTCAGAATCTCACAAATGAGTCCACTGAAGTCAATCTTCTGTCAGATTACGGTGAGTTCATTACATGTATAACAAGAGACACGCCATGTTGATGGGGAAATCATTGAATACAGAGACTGAATTGTAACTTCTGTTTCCTTGTGGGGCTGAGGTTTGAACCCAGGGCCTGTTACATGCTCGGCAAGTACTCTGCCACTAAGCCAAATTCCCAACCGGAATTATAATTTCTAAAGCTATACTTAATCCTCTAGTGCCTCTAAATTATTTCACACTTAGTTATGTAACCAACTTTTCAAAACAATTGCTTGTTTGTCTCCACTTGTGTTTTTAGCCTTCATGGCAATCTGTTGTTCTGTGGCATAAATGCCTTATTTAAAAAAAAAATTCTTAATATACTAGAAAAAGATTTCCATAATCTGATAACTGCCAATGCTATATTTGACAGTAAAAATTAGAGCATTGTTTTTCAAATATATTCACATTAATGTACATATTCCATGATATGCTAACATGCTTATGAGAATAAAATGTTTTATAGCCAAGTTTAGGAAATGCAGGTTAAACAATTTTTCTTTTCATGCAGGAACACTCAGAAACTTTAATATGTTAATATTCACTATAGGTCTCAAAGAGGAATACATAATTTTCTGGTATCACAAGTGTAATTGGCTCCAGACATCTTTTCTCTAGAGCATCTCCAGTTTATGGAGATCTGAGTAATGAGCCATGAGAAACACTAAGATCATGGAGGCACACAGGAGCATGTATGCACTAAGCTTCTCGGAGTGGTTACTCATGTTATTCACCATAGGCAGGGGCCATGTTAGTGATTTGGATACATTTGGCTGTGCATTTGTATCAGCTGAGGGTATTTGTCAATTCAACTTTGATCATCTTCTCTGATTCAGCAGATCTGATTCCAGTTCTATGATTATTTTAGCAAGCATCACATAGTTTTCTAATATTGGTGTCTATAGTATATACTTTGAGAAACATCATAATGGGAAGTGTGAGTTATTAATGAATGATAAAATATTGCATGCTTCCTCTAATATATAGACTCTAGACCTAAAATAATAATAGTAATAAGACATAAATGTAAAAGAGGAGTGTTTAAAGGGAGCAGTGAGACAATGGAGGGGAAAAGAGAGGGTGATGGGAAGTGAATATGATTTAATTATAATGCATATGTATATGAAAATAGCATAATGAAGTTATGAATGATTAATGAAATTAATAAAAATTATTTTGAGGGCTGGGGATATGGCCTAGAGGCAAGAGAGCTTGCCTCGTATACATGAGGCCCTGGGTTTGATTCCTCAGCACCACATATACAGAAAACGGCCAGAAGTGGCGCTGTGGCTCAAGTGGCAGAGTGCTAGCCTTGAGCAAAAGGAAGCCAGGGACAGTGCTCAGGCCCTGAGTCCAAGGCCCGGTACTGGCAAAAAAAAAAAAAATTATTTTGAAAGATGGGGAACTATGAGAACAATTCATGGAAAATGTGAATTTGATCAAAGCACATTTATGCAAGTTTGAAAATAGAATGAAATCCCTTTGTACAATTAATTATGCTACTAAATATTTTTGAAAAATAAGTAAATAAAAAGAAATGGTACAATATGTCTAGTATAATTTTGAAATCATGAGTTCAATAACACTGACATTGCATGTTGAAACTGGTATATCACAAAAGTTATTAATGAAAGCATTTAGGTATGAGCAAAGCTTCGCTACTTACCTTTAATTCTACTTACCTCTATCTTTAAGTGATATACCACTTACCTTTAATAGTCATATGCTGACCAAGGACTCGTTGACTCACTAGTGCTGTAATTTGCACTTAAGTGAAGGCAAAAGAAAGGTTCTTTCCTCTAGGAAGTTTCCATCACATTTCCTCTTCTGGAAATGACTGTAGTTCTCTGAACTTAAGGGGCTCTCTTGTGTCTTAGGCTATTGTCCTTTCCTGAGATGTCCATTTCTCAGTTTCTTTGCCTGGTTAAACTGTTCTCTGTTGAAGGCAAACATGTAAGAATGGTTTGGAATGGGAAAAACACTTGGAAGCTAACATGATTAATGATAGAGGCTGATAAAATATGTGTAAATATGTAGTTGCTGGGAGCAAGAACGCATTTGCTAGTCTGAAACAGTTAAGATTGTGTAAAGTTCCCAGGAAGGTTTGGTAAAATCCTCTGATCCAGAAAGCTGCAGAAATATGGCATCATTATGAAGAAGACATGAGTAGGAAGAAAGGAAGCAACTGAAACCATCCAAGGTCTAAGAGATTATTTTTAATGTACTAATTTTTCCTGGTTGGGAATGATTTCATTCCCTTCTTAGCTTTCTTACCAAAATGGGTGAGTCTCATCATCTGCACTTGAACATATGGTAATAATGATTACTTGTTACAAACTGAATGGGAAAATCTTTCCTGCGAGCCAATTTTACAACTTTGGATATCAATCAAAGCACTTACTTTTAATCACTGAAAATAAAAACACAAAATGACACAAACATATTGACTTCTTTAAAATCCTTGGCTAAGGGAAATGACATTCCTTGCCATCACTCTCATTCACATTGCTGCCTCACTTTTGGTCATAGTGCGAAGTATCTGCCATGTTGGACATATATCGAGAGATAGAATAGGATAGTAATGTTCAATAAGGGAAAACTCTAAGTGTTTAGAGTCTTATACTTCCCTCCTTTCTAGTAGGAGACTAGTTTCCTGGGCAAGAAGTGGGACATGGGAGGTGGGAAGGAGGACATTACACTTAGCTATGACTCATGAATGTCAGGACTTGAGTGTTGTAGGGCATTGTGAGACCAGAAGGAATAATGGAAACAGGAAACTAGGCTGCTATAAGGATATAACAAGTAATTAATTGGCTACAGACATGAGAGAACCTACAGAGAACATTAGAAAATACTACTGTACATGAAATATATTAATGCTAATAATGTGAACAGATGGATGACTGGATGTTTGATAACGAAGCAAGTCATTTTATTTTTATCTAAGCTTCAGCTTTTAATTGAATTTATTAGAACATGGGGAAAATTAACAGGCAGCTTCTGGCAATTCAAAAATAATATTTTGTCTCAGAGTCTAAGCATATCTCTAAATTTAGAAAATCAGGCTCCAGATAAACATGGTACAAAGACAAAAGCAATACTTGCAAAAATGTTTAGAACAACTGAACAACTCATGGGGGGAAAGGGAAAGGGGGAGCGGGGAAAGGGGAATGAGGGAGGAGGTAACAAACAGTACAAGAAATGTATCCAATGCCTAACGTATGAAACTGTAACCTCTCTGTACATCAGTTTGATAACAACAAAAAAATTTTATTGCATTTATTTAAATTAACAAAGCACGAATCTACTGTCCTTCATATTACACCATGATTTTTCTTTGTACCATTTTTTTATTGTCAATCTAATATGCAGAGCAGTTACAGTTTCATAATTTTGGCATTGGTTACGTTTCTTGTACTGTTTGTTACCTCCTCCCTTATTCCCCCCTCCCCCCTCCACTTTTCCCTCCCCCCCCATGAATTGTTCAGTTCATTTACATCAAACAGTTTTTTGCAAGTATTGCTTTTGTAACTGTCTGTCTTTTTTTTTTTACCCTGTTTCTCTCGATTTTTGTATTCCCTTTCAATTTCCTAGTTCTAATACCAGTATACACAGTTTCAAATATACTCAGATAAGATACAGACATAGTGTAGGTACAACCACAGGAAGGGGATACAAGAAGATCATCAATAATAGAAGCTACAGTTACACATAGCACGTTGCAAGTAGTTACAACATTGATATAACAATCGTTTCCATAACATGGAGTACATTTCACTTAGCATCATCTTATGTGTTCAAAGGGTATAGCTATTGGGCTCTTGGGATCCTCTGCTGCGACTTGCCTAAACCTGTGCTTATTATGCCCTATAAGGGAGACCATAGAGTCCATGCGTCTCTGGGTATGGCTCACTTCACTTAGTATAATTTTTTCAAGTCCTTCCATTTCCTTACAAATGGGGCAATGTCATACTTTCTGATAGAGGCATAAAATTCCATTGTGTATATGTACCACATTTTCCTGATCCATTCGTCTACTGAGGAGCATCTGGGTTGGTTCCAGATTCTCGCTATGACAAATTGGGCTGCGATGAACATTGTTGTGCTGGTGGCTTTAGTGTGATTTTGTTTGTGGTCTTTTGGATAGATACCCAAAAGTGGGGCTGATGGGTCATAGGGGAGCTCTATGTTTAGCCTTCTGAGGAATCTCCATACCACTTGCCAGAGTGGCTGAAGCAGTTTACATTCCCACCAACAATGAAGTAGGGTTGCCTTTTGGCCAAATCCCCTCCAATGTTTGTTATTGTTAGTTTTCTTGATATAGGTCATTCTTACTGGGGTGAGATGGAATCTCAATGTTGTTTTGATTTGCATTTCTTTTATGGCCAGTGATGTAGAGCACTTTTTCATATGTCTCTTGGCCATTCTCATTTCCTCATCAGAGAAATCTCTTTGTAGGTCTTTAGCCCACTTGACGAGCGGGCTATTAGTTCTTTTGTTTTGGAGGAAGGTAATTTTTTTAGTTCTGCATATATTTTATATATGAGGCCTTTGTCCATTGTGTCACCGATAATGATCTTCTCCCAATCTGTGGGCTTTCTGTTTATCTTGCGAGCTACGTCCTTTGCCCTGCAGAAGCTCTGCAGTTTGATGCAGTCCCATTTGTAGAACCTTTCTTTGATTTGTACCCTTTCTGGGTCTTTGTTCAGGAAGTTCCATCCTGTGTCAAGGAGCCCAAGTGTTTATCCTCCTCCTTCCTTTAATATTTTGAGGGTGTCTGTTTTGATTTCGAGGTCTTTGTTCCATTTGGAATTGATTTAGGTGCATATCTAAGGATCTAGTTTTGGTTTGTTGCATGTGTTGAACCAGTTTTGCCAGCACCGTTTGTTAAAGAGGCTGTTTTTCTACCAGACTATTATTTTAGCTCCTATATCAAAGATTAAGTAGGTATACTTCTGTGGGTTCATTTCTGGGTCTTCAATTCTGTTCCATTGGCCTTCAGACCTGTTCCTGTGCCAACACCAAGCTGTTTTTATTACCATACCTTTATAATACAGCTTGAAGTTGGGTATTGTAATTCCTCCAGCACTGTTCTTTCTGCTTAGGATTGCTTTTGCTATTCTGAGTCTTTTATTGATCCATATAAATTTCTGGATTGCTTTCTCTATTTCATTAAAAAATGTTGTTGGGATATTAATGAGTATTGCATTGAGTTTGTAGATAGCCTTTGGCAATATTGCCGTTTTGATTATATTAATCCTCTCAATCAAGGAGCATGGGAGGTTTTGCCATTTCCATAGTTCTGCCTTAATTTCATTTTTCATTTTTTTAAAATTCTCATCATAGAGGTCTTTAATTTCTTTGGTAAAAGTTATTCCAAGGTATTTTATATTTTTTGAGGCTATTGCAAAAGGAGTTGTTTCCTGATTTCAGCCTCGGTCTTCGGGTTGTTAGCATAAAGGCCGTTGATTTTTGAGGGTTTATTTTATATCCTGCAACTTTGCCAATGTTTTGGATAGGCTGTAGTAGCTTGGCAGTAGAGTCTGTGGGGTTCTTTATGTATAGGATCATGTCATCTGTGAAGAGAGAAAGTTTAACTTCATCTTTTCCTTTTTGGATCCTCTTGATATTTTCTACTTGCCTAATTGCTCTGGGTAGGAATTCTAGTACTATGTTGAAGAGAAGGGGAGAGAGTGGACATCCCTGTGTTGTTCCTGATTTTAAAGGGAATGTCTTTATTTTTTCACCATTTAGAGTTTTGCTTGCTGTTGGTTTGTCATAAACTGCCTTGATTATATTCAGGAGTGTTCCCTGTAATCCCAGTTTTTCCAGGGCTTTTAGCATAAATGGGTGCTGGATTTTATCAAATGCCTTTTCCACATCCAGAGATATAACCATGTGATTCTTTACCTTGCTCAGGTTGATGTGGTGGATTACATTAATTGACTTGCGTATATTGAACCAACTTTGCATCCCTGGGATAAATCCAGTTTGATCGTGGTATATGATTTTTCTGATGACCTGTTGAAGTCGTTTGGCAAGAATTTTGTTGTGAATTTTTGTGCTATGTTCATCAGGGAAATCCGTCTATAGTTCTCTTTCCGTCATTAGTCCCTTCCTGGTTTTAGGATGAGGGTTATACTGGCTTCATAGAATGTGTCTGGTAGTGAACATTGTCCTTCAATTTCATTGAAGAGTTAGAGAAATATTGGTGTTAGTTCTGTTTTGAAGGCCTGTAGAATTCTGCTGTGAATCCGCCTGGACCTGGGCTTTTCTCGGATGGGAGATCACTTATTGCCATTTCTATTTCAATACTGGATATGAGTCTGTTTAGAAGGTTTAAATCTTTATGGTTGAGTTTGGGGATAACAATTTTTTCTAGGAAGTCAACCAATTCTTCCAAGTTCTCGAATTTGTTGGCATAAAGGTTTGCAAAATAGTCCCTTATTGTGTTCTGAATTTTGTTTGTTTCTGTGGTGATGTTACCTGTTTCATCTTTGACCTTGTTTATTTGAGTGTACTGACTTCGTTTTTTGGTCAGGTTTGGTAGGAGTCTGTCTATCTTGTTGATTTTTTCAAAGAACCAACTCTTTGTTTTTTTATTCTTTTGATTTTTTTTTGTCTGTAATTGATTCAATTCTGATTTGATTTTAATTATTTGCTTCCGTCTATTAACTTGGGGTTTGGCTTGTTGTTCTCTTTCAAGGAAAGTAAGGTGCTTCCTTAAATTATTGAGTTGCTGTTTCTCCAGTTTGTTGGTGTACAAACCTGTTTTTTCAGACCAGCAAAGTCAATTTTTTCTTCCTGGCCAGAATCCCTGTACTGTTATAACTTACTTTGGCTGTCTTTCCAGCAGTAAAAGTTTCTCTGGGGTCAGAAAACTGCGATGTTGGAGGGAGCTGAGCTAGGGCTCTGCTGCTCCTCCGCCATCTTCCCAGAAGTCATAAATGCAAAATTTATCGTCAGAATAGGATCTATTTTTGAGCATAATCACAACTTGCAGTTATTAACAGGTCAGCTATGATTGTTAGTTGACTGTTTAAATCAATTGTATGATTTTTACTTCTGTGTAAAGTCAAAAATTCCAGGTAGAGTAATTTTTCGTAGACCTTCTAAACAGTGCAGTGTGCTGTGGCCAGAGATGAATCTTCTTGGTTAACAGACCCCAGAAGAACTGGGCAAGAACTTTTTATTGACAAATATTTAATTACGTAGGCAAATTCATTTACGTCAAACTCCAAAATGTTCCATGTACGTCAGAAAACAATCTAAACATTTCAGACTTAAAATTAAATCCTTATTTCATTGCTGAGTGAGTACATCTGAACTGATTAACCCACTAAATTAGAATCCCTGAATACAAAAGAAAGAAAGATAACATTTTAAAGGTATTGCTTCAAAATAAAAATGACTTTTCTTACTTCAGAAGTTAGTCCATTTTTAAAATGCAAAGTAGAAATGTTAATCACTACATTAAAAAAAAGCCCTGCACATCTTAGCTTTAAAAATCCAAGGGGGCAGGGAGAACCTCTTTAACTATATATACACTTAAGATGAATCCATGCAGATTTTTTTACAACTATTTCTATATGTAATTTGGTGTGTCACATCACTGAACACTTTGAATTTCCCTATGTTTGTTCATTTTATCTTGTATTCCACCAAAAAATGCTGATGCTTTTCATGATATAGTACCTATCTTAATCAATTTTAATCAATAATTTCTCTGAAAGATGGGGGGAAAATAAGGCAATATTCTATAATGCAAAGTAAAATATGCAGAGTGATCACAATATTCTCAGAGTAGAAATATGTATTTTGAAATAGCAGGCTTCCAGATTGCCCTAGCGAGTAGTAGAGAATTATTATTATTATTTTTTTAATAATAGGATCCCATGTCTTTTGATTGACCCTGGCCAAGACTTATGTGTTCAAAATTTCTGTGTCCTATACCAAATATAAAGGATCATCAGTTTTGTTCTACTGAAAAGGCTACCCTAAGCAATCACATTTGTATCCCACTAACCTCAATGTATAATCTAACCTGTGACTGCTTTGCATCTTCAGGTGAAGTGCTTTATCATCTTCTTCCATCATTCTGTATAACAATGCAAAACATAACCAACTATTTTGTGGGGGATGATATCAATCGTATTCTGGAGAAGAAGGAGGTGCTTTGAGATGAAGTGTAGTTTTTCTTCAGCCTGTAGAAGTAATGGATCTCTTCTGCTCATCTTTTCTCCTATAAAAGAACAGATTCAGTTGTTTCCATATAGTTTCCAAATCACATCAAGCTGAAAGTTTACTTTTTGAAGAACTGTGGAGCTAGATTTTGTAAAATAAGGAAAAGTTCTGTTCACCGCTAATCTACTTAAGGAGTTTTCGCTAATTATTTTTTGCTCAGTTTTCTCTTTTTACTTATTTTTAGTGGCATTTTATATGAAACTTGGAATGTACTTAATTACTTAGTTTTATTTACTTATTTTTGTTTTCCATCTGTCTAAGATATTCTAAATAATAAACTTATGAGCAATGGGGATCCTATTATTGTTTACATCTTCCTTTATATCTGGAAACTGTTCTGTAACCTTATGTGTTTCAAGGAAACAATTAGAGTAATATGTTTATAAATGTACTTGGGTAACCCCCATATTGGTAAAAGACACTTGGAAAAACTAATTATTAACATCTACTGAAAGTATAAAACTCCTTATCTAGATTTCCTTAGTAGAGACATTTTTAGGAGCTCTGTGATTTTCATATTGTGGATTGATACATGAAGATAAGCATTCACTTCAAAAGAACTTTGAAAAAGAAGCACGAAGTCTTAAATACCATATCTTAAGAGAATCATGTCTAATATGTGGTAAAGAATCAATATCTATCGTAAGAGGTTAGAGATAAGGTTAGGCCTGGATTTTTTCAGATAGTCAAGGATGAAGTCTGCTGATTCAATTGGAGAGCTATAACAATAGCTTTGGTTTACTATGCTTGTTAGTAAAGAAGATAAAGAAACCCATAGATACTATGCAATCTCCAGAATGGAAATAATTTGGAAAGATATAACATACTTCTGATTAGGTATAAATAATTCCTACCCTCTACCCTACAATATATTTTGAATCTCATCACTAGCTTGCATTCCTATTGAAAAATCATTCATCTTTTTCCTTTACCTCTTTTCATGGGTTTTGGAAACTTTTACTTATCGAGATAGCTAGATTAAACAAAATATAATGACAATGAAATTTGGGGGTGTTTTTTTACAGTAATTACATTCAGATGAAAATCCAATCAAGTAGCTATTATATAGTGTCACTCGGTGTGTACATGTGCTCACATGTTCATATAGAGCTGTTAGTGAATTGTGAAAGTGGCTTTTCCAACAAAGCTTGTTTAACTACTTTATTTATATCCATCTGTATTACTCAGTTTGATGGAATAGTTGGAAACTGTACAAAAGAATTGACTGCTCTTCACTGTTACTATAGATATTTGTTCTACAGAACTTGGACTCTGTGGGGCATAAAATATTTTCAATCTATTTTTAATCGGTAACTGAACAATGTGTGGAAAAAACCATCTTCAGAACAAGTGTAGCAATATTGGTAGACTAAAGATTTCTGAAAGCATACATTTGTGACTGGCCTGGACTCTATTCATTCAAAGTAGAGGGAAAATAACCCCATGTGTACTTCACATAGAATGACTGAGGAGAAATACTGACTAACTGGCTGACTAGCCCCAGCCTCAAAATCTTTTCTGAAGTACATTATTATGTAAATGGCATTTAAAACCTCAGATTACTGGCCAGGCTTTAATGGCTCACACCTGTAATCCTAGTTGCTCAGGAGGTTGACATCTGAAAACTGTGGCTCAAAGACAGCCTAGGCAGTGAAGTCGGTGAGACCTTAGTCAATCTCCAATTGACTACCAAAAAGCTGGAAATGGAGCTGTAACTCAAGTGATAGAATGCTAGCCTTGAACAAACAAAAAAGTTCAAGAATAGCACCCAGGCCCAGAGTTCAAGCCCCAGGACCAGCACACAAACAAAAATGTGCAGATTATTTGATTAAAAATTTGTATGGAACTCATCAACTTAGATTGAGCCTTTTAGAATATTTTTGTCTTGTATTTCCTAACTCTGTCTTCTCTCTATAACTCAAGTGTAAGCAAAATTAAGAACACTGTAGTTCACTAACATGTCATTTTTATTCCTCATAATCTGTGCAGAGTGCTCTGCATATATTAGGTACTGTGTATATGTTGTTTCCTGAATAAACAACCTGATGAATCTGTGTTCTCCATGAGCATCAGTGTCTGTTTCATTCAATACAGATAGTTGTCTTCTCTTAATGAAATCAGGAGACAGAGGAATCCATGGGTCATGCTAATATTTGACATTCTCTCTATGAAGAAGATCTACTAACATCTGACTTCCAGATCATTTTCTTTTATCTCTTTGTCTTTTGTTATATATATAACCAGATGGGTATGTTTTTTTTGGGTTTTTTTTTTTTTGGCCAGTCCTGGGATCAGGACTCAGGGCCTGAGCACTGTCCCTGGCTTCTTTTTGCTCAAGGCTAGCACTCTGCCACTTGAGCCACAGCGCCCCTTCTGGCCATTTTCTGTATATGTGGTGCTGGGGAATCGAACCCAGAGCCTCATGTATATGATGCAAGCACTCTTGCCACTAGGCCATATCCCCAGCCCCCAGATGGGTATGTTTTTAACATTTTTTTTCTGTGTCTTCTTTTCTATCTCTGTTATCGTGTTCATTCTTCATTATAAAATCAAAATTTTAAGCCAGCTGTTGTGGCTCACACCTGTAATCCTAGCCACTATGCTGGCTAAGACATGAGGATCACAGTTCAAAGCCAGATGGGGTAAAAAAGTACCCATGAGACCCTTATCTCCAATAAACCACTCAAAAACTGCAAGTGGCTCTGTGGCGAAAGTGGTAGAGCACTACCCTGGAGCACAAAGAGGTTCAGGGACTGTGTCCAGGTCCTAAGTTCAAGCCCCACTGTCGGGCTTAATTTTACGTCCCCTTTGGGGAGACACCAAGCCTCCAATTGTGGGGGACAGTCGGCTCTGCGCGCTTTTCTCACTGGCGGGAGGACAGAGCATGTCCCTGTCGGGCTAAGCTGAGAAAAGTTAGGGCTGCCGAAATCCCCGCATGTCCCCAGCCCCCATTAAGTTTAAGAGATGACACTCACATGGAGATCCTGGGGGAGCCGCCCAATGGTCTACTGGCTTCCAAAGGATTTTATTCAAGGGAGGGGTTCATATAACAGTAATGGCGGCAGGAAGAGGAGGGACTAACTGTGTATTAATGATTGGCTAGTGAACTGTCCATCATGGTGATGTCATGGAACTTCCTCTATGGGCAGAGATCACAGCCCCCCAAGGACCGGGCATCTGAGGTCTCCGGCACCATGGTGGCACACGTGCTCACAGAGAGTGTGGGGCTGGTTTGGCATCTCTTCCGGTTTTGGACCCGGAAGGAGATGGTAGGGGCTAGCAGCCAAGCAGCCCCTGGGCAGGAGAAGGGGCCTGTCTCTTAGGTATAGGCAGACCCCGACATCTCCCGCTTTTGTTTTTTAAAATAGCAGGAGATGCTGTAAACATATGGCATATGTAGGCATTAGGCAAATGCTGACATAAGATATATATGGGGCCTCTTCCACAAGGGAAGGGGTAGGTGAAGGGGCCATTCATTTGGCTCAGTCTGGAGAAATTGGAGTCCTTAGCCCGTTTCTGTGCTATTCAAGATAATACAGGCATGGTTCCTCTTTTGGTGGTGAGGTAGAAGCAGGTTTAAGTTCTGGCCACTCTGGCAGTCCAGAAGCTGCTGATAACTTAACACATACAGTTAGTAAAATATTTTTTCTTTCATAAACATTGGAGGCAAGGCGCTAAACCCTTGCGCCTACCTTCTTCCAACGTGAACCCCTAAACTCAGCAGCAGGGTGAAAGGCAAAAGGGAAACAACAAAGTAATAATACTCCATTCCAATTTTCTGCAAGGTTGCGGACAATATTGTCACAGCAAAACATTGCACTGAGGGACGCCAGGCAGGGTCCAGAGAGTAAGCAGGGCTGGCACTGATCCACTGCTAATGTACATAGGCAGGCTTTGCACACTTCCATGGGAGAAGAGGAAAAATCCACCACGATCTCTGTTCCTAGGGAGAGGGCAAGGAGAGACATTCCTCCAGAGCGAGTGCTCCGGGTTTAATTTCCCAATCCAGAAAGGCACATCCAATGCTCTTTCCCTCATTGTTTTGGGAATATTTAAATTTTTTTGCATAAATTTAAGATATTTAATGTAAGCATAGCTGTCCTTAACTAGTCATGGGTGCTGTCCCCCCTCTTTTTTTTTAAAAATGACACAGGAGGGCACCAGGCTGGGAGTATGGGCAAAGGTCATTTCTTTTGAAACTACTTCCTGCTGAAAGGGGGCAAAGTGGTCAGGGGCCTCTGATTTGCCTGGCACCATCCAGTGTGGTTGGCAAAAGTCCCCATCATTACCATGAGAATGGTCACTAGGGCCAGAGGATGCCATGGTCTCCTCTGGCCAGCCCCTGCAGCATTAGCACAACAGGAAGTTTCCAGGGCTGGGGCCTCCAGGGTCCAGGTTTGTGTTGGTCACAGCAGTGCAGAAGGGTGATGGCTGTGAACTGCAAGTTCCCAGGTGGTGACCTCAGTGAGAGATGTTATTCTGGTAAAAGAGACTTTTGAAAAGATCAAGCAAAAGACTGACAAGGTCTCAGAGTTAGTTAAAATGAATGACATAGAAGAACATACCCTGGGCATAAGCCAGGAAAGTTCCATTTAGAACATAATCCCGATTGTGGTCAATTACAAGGAAGGAGGAATAACTGAAGGAAGTGTTTAGTGACAGAGAACTGGTTTGGAGTAGCCAGTCAGAGGCAAAAAAAAAAATATCTATCTATCTATCTATCTATCTATCTATCTATCTATCTATCTATCTATCTATCTATCTATATATACATACATATGTACAACTGGAAGAAAAAAGGAAAATGGATAGGTACTATTTCTCTTGATTTCCTGGCTCTGATCAGTTTTGAAAGGGTGAGATAATGCAGTTCTGTTTAGGATGTGACACCATTTTCCTCTTACTCCTCTCCACATCCCTGTTTTCCTGGACTGGCTGAGTCCCAGGAGTTCAGGCGCTTGTTGCTGGGATGGCATGCTCCCATCCGTATTCACGAGGTTTTAACTCAGGGCCTGAGCACTGTCCCTGAGTACTTCTGCTCGAGGTTAGTGCTCTACCACTTGAGCCACAGCGCCACTTTCAGCATTTTGTTGGTTCTCGAGCCAAGCTCTCAGTCTGGCTCTTTGTTGGTTAATTGGGAGATGGGGTTTTAGAGAGATTTTCTTTTGCCCGAGCTGGCTTTGCACTGTGATCCAAGGAGTCTTAGACATAAGCCCTTTTCTATGTCCAATTGAAGTAACAAGGAAAGCAACAGAAATAGCCCATGTGTAACTTGTCGAAAATTGACCAACCACTGTCAGAGATTTATCATAACACTTAAAGAACATGAGGTGTATGTGCCATTAATTTAAAATCATATCATTTGGTCTTACCAGCAGGTGGAAGAGAGCACAGATAAATGACAATCGAAGGCAAAGGGTTACAATGTGAACGTCTCAGCTTTAGCAGTGGCTCTGTCTTCCATCCCAAATTAGCAGGATTTATGCCATGCGCGATGGAGTCAGGCAGGAGAGATCTGCACAGACTGGTTAAAGACACTTAAATACCCCAGCATTCCCTGGTTGGTTGTTTTAAGTATTCCCTGGCCTTTGGAGGCTGATGCCCTTCTGGTTCAAGCAGGGTAAAATGATTTTTCTAATCACAAAATCCACACAGCTAGCTCATATTTTTTTAACCAGCATCCCGTGAAGCAAAACGTTAATTTGGGGTCAGGAAAATTTAGGTTAATAGTCACACTTGCATAAAACGATTCTGATTTCTCGATCTTAAGTGTTTATGAGAGCACAGGAGAGAAAAATGGAAAAGTAAAATCTTAATTTATACCAAGGAATTGTCAGGAACAGATGTACACTTGACTTTTAACATGCTGGTTTTACATCTTAGACACATTTGCTTGTACCCAAACATGACCAGTTTGGGTTTAAAACCTATTTTTGTTTTGTTTTTAAGTTTCATCAACAGACAGACATAGACAGACAGACAGACACAAAATGTGCATAAACTTTGCGCTCTCTTAAAATTGTTTTTTTGATTGGCCATTTAAGTTTTCTGGAATTCCAGTGGCAAATGATATTATTGCCCATAATTGAACCACGTGGTCGGTAAAAACAAAAAGAAACCTTTCCTAGTTAACAGAAGCTTTTATAGACTCAGACTCACAGACCGTGGGCTGCAGACAAGCTGCTAGCCCCACCCAGCCTCCAGGAATTTGGCGCCTGGGGCTGTTTGTGGGGAGGGAGAGGCGTGCTGCTGGTGGCTGCAGTGAACAGGAACTGGTCTCTGGCTCCATGAACCCTGTAGCTTCTGCTCTGCCCCCGCGGCCCGCCTTGCCGCCTGCTGGTCACTGCAGGCCCAGACCGCCACTGTGCTCTGCGCCACCTGCCTGTTGCTGCCTGAGGCCGCGTGGAGCCCAGTTTCCCTTGGCGCCTGCCCAGCGACCCGTTCGCAGTTCGGGACCTGGAAACCCCGGGTGGGTGGGGGCTCCCGGGCAGGACGGTGGCATCCACTCTGGGTGCCGCAGCCACCTGCACCCCCCTGCTGTGCCTCCTCAGGATGCGCATTCTGCTCCACCCTGCCCGGCGTGAAGCCGCCATGGCAGGACCGCTCTTTCCGGTGCTGCATCAGGGGACTTGCGAAGCCGCGTGAGCCCCTCGCCCCAGGCAGCGGAAAATCCTCTTCTCTCTCTAGCAGCCAGGTTGAAAAGGCCAGCAATGTCCCCCCCGAGGGCATGATACGTCTCACTGACTTTAATCACCTCATGTGACTGGGGTTGCCCTAACCCTGGGATACTGTTTGCTCAGCGTAGCCTGTGGGGTTATTAAGCCCTGGATCCATCTGCCATGTGTTCCTCTGCCCCGAGATTGGGCGCCAATTTTGTCGGTCTTTATTTTATGTCCCCTCTGGGGAGACGCCAAGCCTCCAATTGTGGGGGACAGTCGACTCTGCGCGTTTCTCCCACTGGTGTGAGGACAGAGCATGTCTCTGTCGGGCTAAGCTAAGAAGAGTTAGGCCTGCACGTCCCCAGCCCCCATTAAGTTTAAGAGATGATACTCATGTGGAGATCCCGGGAGAGCCGCCCGATGGTCTACTGGCTTCCAAAGGATTTTATTCAAGAGAGGGGTTTATATAACAGTAATGGTGGCAGGAAGAGGAGGACCTAACTGGATATTAATGATTGGCTAGTGAACTGTCCATCATGGTGATGTCACGGAACTTCCACTATGGGTGGAGACCACAGTCCCTAAGGACCGGCCCTCTTGGGTCTCTGGCGCCATGGTGGCACACGTGCTTGCAGAGAGGGTGGGGCTGGTTTGGCATCTCTTCCGATTTTGGACCCGGAAGGAGATGGTTGGGGCTAGCAGCCAAGCAGCCCCTGGGCAGGAGAAGGGGCCTGTCTCTTAGGTATAGGCAGACCCTGACACCTCACAACCAACACATACAAAAAATTTTGGATTAAAAAGAGACATTCTCTGATTACTTCTTATCTTTTTCAAATGTGTATACCAATGTTTTATACTTTGATACTTTGATAATATTTTATATTAAAATTGAATTGCATATTTACCTGTATTTTCCTTTTGGTAAGTGACTTTAAACATTTTCGTAGCCTATGACTGTATTAAATATATGAGTTAGTACAGGAGTGCATCTTGTCTTTCATTTTTGATAGAAAAACATTCTTTACTGTTTCTACTACCTCCAAAAAGACAGAGACTATGGCAGGTATCTCTATGTTCAAGAACAGTGCTTGAACTAGAAGACACAAGAATAACTCTGTAGCCACATGATTTTGACAAAGGAGCCAAAAATATATATGGAAAAATGATAGCTTTTTCAACAAATATTGTTGTAAAAATTGGAATCTATATGCAGAAGACTGAAACTATCATCTTGTACTAATACCAACTTAAAGTAGATTCATGACTTTACCCTTGAAACTACTGGAGGAAAGTAGAGGGAATATACAGAACTAGAAACTCATTGGCATAAGCAAGATATTCCTAGGTGGAATCCCAGAAGCTCAAAAAATAGGAAAGATAATTGATAAATGAGAACATATCAAGCTTAAAATCTTCTGTACAGTAAAGGAGAAATTGTTCAAGCTAAAAAGACAGCTTAAATAATGGGAGATTTTCATTACCAGATATGTCTGACAAGAGTCTAATGACTGGAATATACAAGAAGCATCAAAGGTAAAATCTCAAGGAAACAATAATAAATAGGTTAAAGAACCTCACAGGAACTTCTTGGAAGAAGTACATGTGGCCAATATATACATGAAGGAATACTTGACATCCTGGCCACAAGGAAATGCAAATCACAACAACGTTGAGCTTTCATCTCAACCTGGTAAGAATAGGCATCATAAAAGTACTAACAACAAATGTTTATGACAATGTGGGAGTGTGGGGAAAAAGTAATCTTATTACATTGCTGAAAAGCATCATGGACACTCTTCAAAAAAGCTAAAATAAAACGATCACATGATCCAATGACATCATTCTTTGTCATTGATACAAGATTACAAATCAAGATACAGTAAAAACACTTGCACAACCATGTTCACTGCTGAACTTTTCACCATAGCCAAATTATGGAAGTAGTCCAGATGCACTACAACAAAATCATATATCAACAATTTTATATATATGTATATATATATATATGATTTTTACTTATTCATGAAGAATATTTTGTCATTTACAGGAAATTGGATAAACGTAGAAAAAATTTTATGTCAAATAAGTCAAACTCACAGAGATAAAATATAAATGATTTCTCTCACATGTAGAAATTAGATGTAAAATACAACACATATGAAAACAAATATAGGGTCATATGCATACTATGCCTATTAAAACTGGCTAAAGTATGGTGCATGAAAGGATGGATTCCCATGGTATAACTTCTGAACAATTAACGACATGTTCAATAAATGAATACCAGTAAGCTGAAATATGCTTTTTCTGGTGGGGTTTAAGAAGAGAGGTTTAATGAATGGATAGACAAGTGATGGAAAAAGAGTCATAATATTCAGTGCATATGTTTGAAAACAGAACTAGGTAAATTAAGGGGATGGGTGGGGTTTGAATAAATGGAGGGAGAGTGATGGAAATGGTGACATTGGACAATATGCAATGTATTCATAAATTGAGATGTTTAATAATTTTTATTACTATATTTAAGTAGCTGTACAAAGGGGTAGCTGTTTAACAAGGCAGTTTATGAATACAATACATCTTAATCAGTGTCACTGCTTTCAACATTTATGTCATTGTTGAATTAAAACCTGTTGAACAAGTACTTAAAGATAACACAAATAAATATATTTTAGAAAACAACAAAGAATTGTGCTTGAAACCTGATCAATAAATACTTTAGAAGAACTTAATGTGAATGAAGGAAATATGGGCAATGAGCCACTCTATGTTAGTCAGAACTTTCATTACTATGACTAAAAACCTGAGGAAATAACTAAGGCTGAAAGGAGATGTTTTGGTTCATAATTTCTGAGATTTTAGTCAATAGAACCTGCATTCCTCCTATTTTATAGTGACAACAAAGTTCTGAGACTCCATCAATGTTTAGTGCCTCATCAGGAAACTGGATTACTTGTAGATGGTCCAAGTAAAAGTACTGAAAGGATTGCTTATAGCAGTTTGGGGAATGTTAAGGGAATAAAAAAAGAATGCTGAAATTTGGCCAGAAATGGAAAGAAGAAAAGGGAAATGTATTAAAGTCCAGTAAGAGCTGGATCCAGGAAGCAGGGTTTGTATGAAAAAAAAAAAAAAAAAGATGTAGTCTTGATGATCTCAACTGCTAACACAAAGAGAAATGGCAGTGGAAGTCAAGATGAGCAGAGGAAGAAATTATCAACTCTTTCTTTATGCCAGTCTCAAAAAAAGCCTTCCAGTGTTAGGGACCTACTACCAAATAGAAGCAGTTCTTAGGGGCAGCATGCTGAAAATATAGTCGTTAGAGAGGTGGAGAATGAACCTTGTGAGAGATACAGAATAAAATGCACAGGTGTATTGTTTGGCCTATGTTGATAACTTTCCTGCCTAGACTATCACCTAGCGTACATTGAACAGATAGCCTTAAACATGGTAGGAAGCACATGTTCTACCACTGAGATATGTCCCTTGGTAATTGTCCAAGGATTATGTTTAAAGAAATTCACAGATAGCTAGCTTCCCTGGAAACATACAATCCAAGTCTCTTGTTTATTATTTCAATCCAGTGACATTAATTTCTAATTTATGTGGCATACTCAATATTCAAAGATCTTGGGAATTTTCTAGTAGGAAATTTGTGAAACTACATGGTTGTATTTCTCAGGGTACAAGGTACTGAAATATTGGTTTATTATTACACAACGTAAGTGAAAAGGATTTAATGATACTAGTGATTAATTAACTTAATTCCCATCTTGATTACAAGGATTCATGAGGATGAACAGCATACACAGGGGACAGAGGTTTATCTATGATATCAACTCTAAGCCAGCTATGTGCCTACAATTCTCCCGCTTTGCTTTATTGTAAAAACCATTCTGGTATTGATTTGTATGATAAAGTAGAGGATGGTGTCATTCACTGGTAAAGGGAAATCAGAGGAAGGATCAGGTGCTAGGGGAGATGATGATGTTCATTTGAATGTACTGAGTCTGAGGTAGCTACTAGTTACTCAAGGAGAAATATCTTATCAGTAGCCAAGATATATAAAACTGAGTCTCAGTAGAGAAGAGTAAAAATTATTAGCAGATAGGTAGGTACTGCTTGAAATCTTGTGTCTACTCTTGTCACCACCTCTGGTCAAATCAGAATATGGCATGCTGAGGATTTGGATGCCTTCAACCAATGTCTGGGTTTGACATCATGTTTTTCTCAAGCTGGAGATTATTGGAGCAGCAATATCAAAAGATGAAATAAAACACTAAGAGGTTCAGCCAATCTGAAGTAGAAAGATTCATATTGAAATGACTAGGCAGAGAGAGAGAGAGAGAGAATCTGGGCCTGAAATAAAAGAATTTTGACAAACTACAAGCACAAATTACAGTGTTGTGATATAGGTTACAAAGTGTGTTGTGGGAAAGTTCCCTGTGTGCTGAAGCATAGCCACTAGGGCCTTTCATAGGTCATCTGCTACTATAGCAGGTAGTCAGAGGGAGCTGCAGAAGGTGAAGGGATGCTAAACTCACCCATAACAATGGAGGATGAGTAATTTAATATAAATCATGGTGGGAGATTCTGCCAAGTCATATCTGAGAAGTGATGAAGCTAAAAAAATAGAAACCACAATTCTAGATTTTTTTCCAAGGAGCTGGCCTATAAAAGGAAGGGAGGAGCTGACTTCCAGGAAGATGGCAGAGGAGCAGCAGAGCCCTAGCTAAGCTACCTCCAACATCCCAGTTTTACCACTCCAGACAAACTTTTACTACTAGAATGACAGCCCAAGTAAGTTATAACAGTATAGGTATTCTGGCCAGGAAGGAAAAGTCGACTTCACTGGCCTGAAAACACAGACTTGAGCTCTGGGCAGCATCCCACTGCCACGCCAGCGCCAGTGCCAGCACAGTGCCCGGCATTCCGTGCACCTAAAGCACACAGTGGCGCCCAGGAAGAAATCCTCCAGACGGCGGCAGACAGACACAGATTGGCGGCTGAGCATGGATGGGCCGAAACCACAGAGAAAGCATGAGTACCCCACGAAAGACATTTTCACTGATGCCCATAGAGCAGCTTCTGGAAGCTAGCCCTTCCCCCACCGCCAGAGCAAAGTGCCATCTTTGACATTGGCGTAGACCTGTTTAGACTAGACTGGAACTAAAGTGGGCAAGGGGAAAGCGAGGATGAAGGGGCCATCTTTAAAAAGGGCAAGAGTGACTGAACTGTGAGAGCCAGCTCCACCCAGGTGGGAGGATCATACCCGGGCCCAAGCTTACAGATTCAGGTAAACACAGCTAGAGTTGCCCCGCCCTGCCCCACTCGGCCCAACCGATGCTCTGGCTGCCAACTCTCCAGCAGCCGGAATTTCTAAATCAAACTGAAAGCACCAAGCAGCTACTGGCAGCATGGAACAATCAGAAGGGAGAGTAAATAGTTCCCAAGAAAGACATACACCCCCATTACAAAGGAAGCCTAATGCTCACCTGCAAATGGAGCTGAATTTCACAGCCAGCTCTGCCCAGGAGAAGGTTGCCCCACCTAGGAGGGAGGAACCTCCCCTGGGGCAAGCGACTGTCAGCCAGGTAAACCAGGCCAGCGGTACTCCACCCTGCTGAGTCAGGCATTAAACGCAGCAGCCCCACAGCAGAGAGGAGGAGCCACGGTTCCTAAGACTGTTCAGCGTCCCCCATGTACAGAGGACACTCAAGTCCTACCTGCAAGCTGTGCGAACCACAGAGCCCCAGGACATAATTAACAGGGGATGAGGGTGAGAGCAGATCCACCCCCAGCAAACTGAAAGCAAACAAAACCAGCCAAGCAGAAGGAAAATAGACTGTAGACAGTCTCAAGGAAACCAGAGACTGGAGAGAACCCACCCAAACAAGAAAGACTCCATTTTTTTTAACATTTTAAAAACTTTTTTTATATTTATTTTTTCATTTGTGAATTGTCGTTAGTTTTGTGGTTTCCGTTTTTATTTGTTTGTTTTATTGTTTTTTTTTCTTTTTGGTATTTTTTTGTTTTCTGTGTATCTGTTTTCATGTATTTTTTCTTTGTCTTTGCACATTTTCTTTCTTTAAAATTACTCTCCTTTAACTATCAGCTTTACTCTTTTCTGCAGACTCTCCATTGTTTATCATTTTAACCTTGTTCTTTCTACCGATTCTACTCTTCTCCACCTTTCCACTTCACAGAAACTAAACCAAAATCATCATCCCCCAATTCACAGAGAAATCCCACCAGTCCAAAAAGAACTTAATATAAGAACAAAAATTGCTCATAGGGTTATAACAGTAAATAAGTAACTACTGATTACAGGGCTCAGGGTTGGTTGTTATATTAAAATTGTATTCTTTGGGGACACCAACTCTGATTTTATATACAAAAAAGAAAGGGAAGGTATCTGTATATAATTGTGAACTTCTAAGATTTATACAACAGTGCTTAGTAAGGTCTGCTTTGGGTCTTAAATGGTGCTCACAGGTGCTTGTAGATTGCCATTTCCAATCTAAATGGACAGAAGAAGAACAAGAAAGATGGCAAGCAAGGGAATATCATCTCCCATGAAAAACAAGCAGGAAGCAGAGCAGTCAAAGACCTAGAAGATAACCCTCAAAATGCTCTACAAACTCTATTGATAAAAATGTTAAATGAAAAGTTTGAAGCAATACATCAATTTGTCCATAAAGTAATAGGGGATTTCATGGCTTCCACAAATAGAAAAATAAATGAACTTCAAGAGACCAATGAAAAGATTGCTACCCAGCTAAAGATTTGAGAACACTCAGAACCAAATTAATAAAATAAAGAAGTCCATACAGGACCTACGAGAAAATTAGAGCAAAGACATGGAAATCATCAATAAAGACCAGTCAGAAAGAAGAGAGATTTGAAATCAAGTAGATAGCCTAGAGTCCTCACTAGATGAAGCTGAGGATTGAATCTCAGAAACTGAAGATTTCCTAGAATCTATGGAGAAAGAACAAAAAACTATACAAAACCAATACAATTGGAAAAACAGGAGATCCAAGATATAATCAGGAAGCCCAATTTAAGGCTAATAGGTATCGAGGAAAACTTAGAGAAAGAAGTTAATGGAATAGGCAACCTATTTAACAGAATATTAGCTGAGAACTTCACAAATATCCAGAAGGATAGGACTATCCAGATACAAGAAGCATTTAGAACCTCAAACCTACCAGACCAGAATAGGACATCCCACCGACATATTGTGATCAAAACAGGATGAATAGAGTCCAAGGAAAGAATCCTTAAAGCTGTTAAAGAGAAGAAAATAAACACATATAAAGGAAATCCAATCAGAATTGTCCCAGACGTCTCAGGAGAGTCCATGAAAACAAGGAGAGCCTGGAATAAGGTATGCCAAACTCTAAATAAATTAACTATCAACCAAGAATACTGTACCCAGCTAAACTCTCATTCATAGCCAAAGGTCAAATAAAAGTCTTCCACAGTAAGGAAAAACTGAAACAATGTATCTGCCCCAAACCAGCTTTACAGAAAATCCTCAAAAATATTACACGCAGGGAAAATAAACAAAATCACAGCACAGACAGAGAAATGAACCCTAAATAGAAAATCAGAATATTAGATCAAGAATTGGGAAGACACAGCTTTTAACAAGATAGCTACAATGACCATCTCCCAATCCTATCTCTCAACATTAATGGACTTAATTCTCCAATCAAACATCAGAGGCTCATTACTGGTCAAAAATCAAGATCCATCTTTCTGCCTCCAAGAGACACATGTATCTAGCAAAATCGAACATCTTCTAAAAGTGAAAGGCAGGAATAAAATCTACCAAGCAAATGGCCCCCAT
The DNA here is from genome assembly GCF_023159225.1 of Perognathus longimembris pacificus. Lineage (NCBI taxonomy): Eukaryota > Metazoa > Chordata > Mammalia > Rodentia > Heteromyidae > Perognathus > Perognathus longimembris. The sequence continues at coordinate 43,474,944 of NC_063188.1, forward strand.
AAGCAGGCTGGCATTGCAATCCTAATATCGGATAAAATTCACTTCAAATTAAAAATGGTAAGAAGACACAAAGAAGGTTACCACATACTAATAAAGGGATCTCTCCTACAGTAGGATATAACCATCTTAAATATCTCCACACTAAATACAGGAGCACCCAACTTCATCAAACAAACAGTACTGACGCTAAAAACACTCATAGACCCAAACACATTCATAGTTGGAGACTTAAACACTCGACTGTCACCTCTGGACAGATCAACACACCAAAAACTGAACAAACAAAGCACAGAACTAAACAATTTCATAGACCAACTAGACTTAACTGACATCTACACAATATTCCATCCAACAACACCAGAATACACATTCTTTTCAGCAGCACGTTGAACATTCTCCAAACTATATCACATCTTAGGAAAGAAAGAAAATCTGTACAAATTCACAAGTATCAAAATCATTCCATACATTCTCTTAGGCCACAATGGAATAAATTTAGAGCTCAACTCAAACAGCCACCACAGAATATCTTACAATTTATGGAGACTAAACAACACACTGCTGAACCATCACTGAGTCATTGAAGAAATTAGAACAGAAATTCAAATGTTTATGGAATTCAACCAAGAGGAGTACACAAAGTATCAGCTTCTTTGGGACACAGCAAAGGCAGTACTCAGAGGAAAATTTATATCTTTGAGTGCTTACATCAACAGATGGAGGAAACAGCAACTCAGCAACTTAACGAAGCACCTTAAGCTCCTCAAAAGAGAACAACAAGCCAAACCACAAGCCAAAAGATGGAAGAAAATTATTAATATCAAATCAGAATTAAATGACTTAGAGTAAAAAAAAATCGAAAGAATCAACAAAACAAAGAGTTGGTTCTTTGAAAAAACTAACAATATAGACAGAACTCTAGCAAATATGACCAAAAAATAAAGGCAACACACCCAAATAAACAAGATCATAGATGAAACAGTTAATATCACCACAGAAACAACCAAAATTTAGAATACCATAAGGGAATATTTTGGAAACCTTCATGCCAACAAATTCGAGAACCTTGAGGAAATGGATGATTTCCTAGAAAAAATTCATATCCTAAAACTCAACCATGAAGATTTAAACCTTCTAAACAGACCCATAACCCATAACCAGCATTGAAATAGAAATGGCAATAAGAGATCTCCCATCCAAGAAAAGCCCAAGTCCAGATTGATTCACAGCAGAATTCTACAAGGCTTTCAAAACAGAACTCACACCAATACGTCTCAAACTCTTCAATGAAATTGAAAGAGAACGTTCACTACCAAACACATTCTATGACGCCAGTGTAACCCTCATCCCAAAACCAGGCAGGGACTCATCACAGAAAGAGGACTATAGAACGATTTCCTTGATGAACATTGATGCAAAAATTTCAACAAAATTCTGGTCAATTGACTTCAACAGGTCATCAAAAAAATCATACACCAGATAAAACTGGGTTCACCCCAAGAATGCAAAATTGGTTCAATATACGCATGTCAATTAATGTAATCCACTACGTTAAGTGGAGCAAGGTAAAGAATCACATGGTTATATCCCTGGATGCGGAAAAGGCGTTCGATAAGATCCAGCACCCATTTATGATAAAAGCCTTTGAAAAACTGGGATTCCAGGGAGCATTCCTGAATATAATCAAGGCAGTCTATGACAAACCAACAGCAAGCATAATTCTAAACAGTGAAAAGCTAAAACCATTCCCTTTGAAATCAGGAGCAAGATAGGGATGTCCACTCTCTCCTCTCCTCTTCAACATAGTACTAGAATTCCTAGTCAGAGCAATTAGACAAGAAGAAAACATAAAGGGGATCCAAATAGGAAAAGATTTAGCTAAACTCTCTCTCTTTGCAGATGACATGATCCTGTACATAAAGAACTCCACAGACTCTACTCCCAAGCTACTAGAGCCAGTCCAAAACTTTGGCAAAGTAGCAGGATATAAAATAAACCCTCAAAAGTCAATGGCCTTTCTATATGCCAATGACCTGAAGACCGAGGCCGAAATCAGGAAAGCAACTACTTTTGCTATTGCCTCAAAAAACATAAAATACCTAGGAGTAACCTTAACCAAAGAAGTGAAAGACCTCTACGATGAAAACTTTAAAAACCTAAAAAACGAAATTAAGGCAAAACTAAGAAAATAGAAAAACCTCCCATGCTCTTGGATTGGGAGGATTAATACAGTCAAAATGGCAATATTGCCAAAAGTTATCTACAAATTCAATGTAATACTCATTAATATCCCAACACAATTTTTAATGAAATACAGGAAGCAATCCAGAAATTCATATGTAACAATAAAACACCATGAGTAGCAAAAACAATCCCAAGCAGAAAGAACAGTCATGGAGGAATTACAATACCAAAATTCAAGCTGTATTATAAAGCTATACTAATAAAAACAGCTTGGTATTGGCAACGAAACAGGCCTGAAGACCAATGGAACAGAATTGAAGACCCAGAAATGAACCCACAGATCTATGCCTAATTAATCTTTGATAAAGGAGGTAAAAAAATAGGATGGAAGAAAGACAGCCTCTTCAACAAATGGTCCTGGAAAAACTGGTTCAACACATGCAACAAACTAAAACTAGATCCTTATATATCACCCTGCACCAAAATCAATTCCAACTGGATCAAAGACCTCAAAATTAAAACAGATACCCTGAAAACACTAAAGGAAGGAGTAGGAGAAACACTTGGGCTCCATGGCACAGGATGGAACTTCCTTAACAAATACCCAGAAATGCTACAATTCAAAGAAAGGATGGAAAAATGGGACTTCCTCAAACTGCAGAGCTTCTGAAGGACAAAGGACATAGCTCGCAAGATAAACAGAAAGCCCATGGATTGGGAAAAGATCTTTATCAGCCATCCCAGGGACAAAGGCCTCATATGTAAAATATATGCAGAACTAAAAAAATTAAATTTCTCCAAAACAAAACCACAAAGAACCAATATCCCCCTCAACAAGTGCGCTAAAGGCTTAAAAAGAGACCTCTCTGAAGAGGAAATGAGAATGGCCAAGAGACATATGAAAAAATGCTCTATGTCACTGGCTATAAAATGAATGCAAATCAAAACAACATTGAGATTCCACCTCACCCCAGTAAGAATGTCCTTTATCAAGAAAACTAACAATAATAAATGTTGGAGGGAATTTGGCCAAAAGGGAACCCTACTTCATTATTGGTGGGAATGTAAACTGGTTCAGGCACTCTGGAAAACGGTACGGAGATTTCTCAGAAGGTTAAATATAGTGCTCCCCTATGACCCAGTAGCCCCACTTTTGGGCATCTATCTACCCAAAAGACCACAAACAAGAACACACTAAAGCCACCAGCACAACAATGTTCATTGTAGTACAATTTATCCTAGCTAAAATATGGAAACAACCCACATGCCCCTTAGTAGACAAATGGATCAGGAAAATATGGTACATATACACAATGGAATTTTATGCCTCTATCAGAAAGAATGACATTGCCCCGTTCGTAAGGAAATGGAAGGACTCGGAAAAATTATACTAAGTGAAGTGGTCTCCCTCATAGGGAATAATTAGCACAGGTTTATGCTAGTTAAAGCAGAGGATCACAAAAGCCCAGTAGCTATGCCTCTATGAATGCACAAAATGATGCTAAGTGAAACAAAGTCCATGTTATAGAAACAAGCGTTATATCCCTGTTGTAATTACTTTCAACATGCCATGTGAAATGTAGCTTCTTTTGTTGATGATCCTCTTGTATCCTTTCCTGTGGTTGTACTCGTGCTGTCACTGTATCTCATCTGAGTATGCTTCTTGATACTGTTTATACTGGTATTAGAACTAGGGAAGTCAAAGGGAATATCAAAATCGAGAGACAAAGGATAAAAAGACAAATGACTCCAAAAGCAATACTTGCAAATCCATTTGGTGTAAACCAACTGAACAACTCATGGGGGGAGAGGGAAAAAGGGAGGGAGGAGAGGAGAATGAGGGAGGAGGTAACAAACAGTATAAGAAATGTACCCAAGGCCTAACGTATGAAACTCTAACCTCTCTGTCCTTCAATTTGACAATAAAATTTTTTAAAAAAGAAAACAGAAAAAAATAAAAGGGAGGAATTGATATACAGCGGAGCATGCAGGTTTGAGTGAGGATTTTTGTCTTGCTTATTTTTAAGAGAAAGGACTGTTCAGTGTCTGTGCTGCCTTTGAGAAATATCTTGAAAACCAAAGAGAAAGAGAAGCTTGAGGGGAGAAATACAGACATAGGGAATACCAAATAGGCAAGTAAATTGCAGGATCATAAACATGGTGGAAGGCTCTGTGTGGAAGCTGAGAAGTGAAAGTTACTTTTACAGAGTTATTGAACTCATTTGTTAAGGTCTTTGCTGGTGAGTCCTTTGTAGGGCTATCCATACCAGAACAGTGGGTTGGTTGGGAAGAAATCCTCAAGTAGCTTTAGCATTACCCAAATTTCAGTGCACTGTTTTTTAAGATGTGATCTCAAAGATAGCATCAATATGAAATCCTGTTAAAATGCACATTTTGGGGTTGCATCCAAACCTAGTGAGAAACCTTAGGGGTGGGCCTAGGCGTCAATGCTGTAAGAAGCTCTCTCAGCTGATTCTGATTACACTGAACTATGAAAACTATTGCTGTAAGGTTGTTCACAATAACCTATACATAAACTTCTGTGCTCTCATTCTCTCTGTGTGCATCTCTGTCTGTCTGTCTATCTGTCTCTCTGTGACTCATCCTCTCTTTCTCAAGTTATATATCAAAGTGGATGTATGTTAGCTGTAACTTACTGGATATAAAGAACTGTAGGAATACTATAGCTACATCTTTTGGAGTCTATTTAGTCATAAGGACAAGTTGTAGCAAAAGAGAAAGAAGAGCAGAATGACAGAGTAATTTAGGAAGAAGTAAAGATATGGTAAGAGAGAACTGTATCTGTAATATTTTATAATGAATGTGTGGGTGAAAATATAGAGTACCCTTTATAGCATACAGATATGCATTTGTATCATTTGTATTTGTGTGTGTGTGTGTGTGTGTATGTGCGTGTTTGTATGTGTTGTGTGTATATGTGCACATGTGCCCATGATGATACTTTGCTTGGAAAAGTTAACATGACCAATTGGTGGAGGTAATTATTCTCCTCTCTACTTACCCCTGCTTCTGAATAATTCAGCCCCAGCAGGGAGTAACTTAGTCTCACCACAGGATACAACTACTGTTATTCAAATAGATTTTACTGCCTTGGTCAGACATTCCAAAATGAAATGAATCTCTATTATTACTACTTTGACTCCTTTTTTGAGCTACAGTGCCTTTTCAAGCTATCTCTTTTCCCTGCTGCTAGCATCACTTATCATCACATTGAAAGTGAACACAAAAAAGGGGTAAAAAGCATATTCCTTATTTATTTTGAGAGAAGCTTGTTATTAAGTGAAATTTTTTTCTTAAATGACTTACTAGTGTTCACTGCAAAAGGGTAGTCTACTATGAAAGGTACCACACAGTGTGACAGTTAAAGATGCCATTGTTGCACACAGAGGACTTTAACCTGCCAACTGACTGTGGACAGTCAAGGAGAAATTTCTTGAAAGAAATTAATTGTGCAACATGTATACCCTAAGGAAAACTCCTCTAGCAAACAGGAAATAGAATCAAATGAGTTTTATACATCTTAAGGATCTGTCATTTTGCAACGCGTTTGGGGCTGTGGAAATAGTAGAGCAATCTTTTATCCTATTGGCCAGATCTCTATGAAAGGAAATCAAATGCCATAGAAAATCTCTTATCACTGTTGTTGAAGTCCTTGCTACTATAATCGATTTTTGAACACTCTACCTCTTTTCACATGGTCTATTTTAACCTCCATGTTACTAATTTAGGAAAGTGCAATTTTGGGTGTATCATTAGTTCATGTATTTAGTCAGGATATTCAGAGAGATAGAAATATTAGTATAAGCACTTTGATATACATTGGGGGATTTGGGATGTTGGCTCACAGGTTATGGTGACTAAGAAATCTCACAATAGGTTGTCTGCAAGCTGGAGACCCTAGGATTAGGGTTATATGGTCAGTAAAATGTGAAGGATTTAGATCTAGGGAAGATGATTGTGCAATTCTCAGTTTAAAGCTAAATGTCTGAGATCCTGGGAAGTAGAATTGTTGGTATAAGAATACAAAGAACTTTTCATGTGTAAAGCAATAAATGGGCATGTGCCAAGTATCAGAGGAGATAACTATTTGGCCATCTACATCTGTTCTGTTAGGGATTGGATAGTACCTACTCACAGGGAGGCAGGTCATCTCCACCCAGTCATTTCACACACATATGGTAATTTCTTTTGGAAACCTCTTATCAGAATCACCAAAAATAATGTTCTTCTGAGCATTATTTATTCCATGCAAGTTGATATAAAAAATTTACTTCCACAATTAGTTTGTGTGCTGAATTTCTCCAAGAGTTCATGTGTTAAAGGTATTGGTTCCTGTTAGCATTTCCCCTACCTCAGGTCTTCACCTCTTCCCATTAGCCCCCAGATCCATCCAAACCTAAACTCCCTGCCATAGAACTATAATGGGCCACTCCCACTCACCATTAAGACCTACCTACTTTCCCTTTATCCCCAGAGAAGCTGACACCTGGATAAGGTGCAGACGCTACGTGTTCCCTCTCCTGTGGGAGATATGGCCCCACTAATAAACCTCCTTATGAACCTTCTCCTGTCTGTGACTATCTCCGCATGGTCCCCGGGGATGGCTGGGACATATCCATTCAGTGCCCAGCTTGTTGCTATTTGGAGATGTTGGAACCTTTACAAGGTAGAGCTTAGTAGGTGGTCTTCCATTACTGAGATATGACCTTGAGGTGAATTGTGGAACCCTGGTCTTTTCTTATTTCCTGTCTTTTGCATCCCTGCCATGAAGTAGATCATTTGACTCAAGAATGAGCTCCTTCATGCTGTGTAACCAGAGGACTAGAGCAATCAGCCCTGGAATGAAATCAACAATCCACAAGTTGAACTAAATCTTTTCTCTTTGTAAGTTGATTTGTCTCAAGTATTTGTTACAGTAACAGAAAAGTCAACACAAGAGTCTGTACACTGTATCTTCATCTTTGCATCAGAAAATTAGAAGCCAGAACCTACTATATGCCTCATATTTTTGTGTGCTCTGTTCTTGTAACATGTGATTATTTCATTTTTTTCTCTCTTTTTAAAATGTGTGTTAGTATTGAGGCTTGACCTTAGAGCCTTACCACTGGTGCCAAGCATGTTCTGCTCAAAGCTAGTGTTTTACCATTTGAGCCACAGCTCTACTTTTGGCTTTTTGGTGGTTAATTGGAGATGAGTATCACAAGGGCTTTCTTCCCGATTAGCTTCAAACTGTGATCCTCAGATCCTCCCAAGTAGTTAGGATTACAGGCATGAGCTATCACATCCTGTTTATTACTTCTGAGTCTCACTTTAAAAAATCTCTTTCTATTTCCTTATTCTGTCACATGGTATTTATTTTTGTTAATTGCCTGAAATTCCTTTTGCAATCTAGAAAGATGAAAATACACAGATGTACAAATAAAGACAGTAAAGTCACTCTCCTTCCTACAGGCTTGCTTTACTTCCATCTGGTCACTGAGTAAACCAAACTTCCACTTGTGCAGTTTTATTGTGCACTACAATAGAAAGCATCCCCTTTGGTCCATCAGATTGGTTTGCATTTCTTTCTCCAAATCTTCCCCAGATTTTTTTGCATTCATGTCTGTATCCATGCTTTAACCTTTACTGGAATCATTTATTTTATCTCTGCCTGATTAGAAGTATTCTATTCATTCAAAAGCTCCATTGCTACTTCCTCCTGAATCCTTCCCTGTTCTAGTTACCAGTTATGATTTGTTTTATTGCCCTTATCATACCCTGCCTTGCTATAGTGATTTTTATATTTCCCTTATGCCACCACTTTTTCCATGCCCTGAAAATTACAAACTACTTGAGAATAAGGCCTTACCTCATTCTTCAATGCATCTTCTCTACGGCATATACATCAGTCTGATGTAGGTGCTCCATAAAGATTGCTGAACCAATTTTAATGAATAAAAACAATAAAAGGCACTGTATTTCTGGTTAGGTAAGAGATTTCATGCATTTGTATACATGTGCAGAAGCAAGGAATAACTTAATAGGACCCATTTCCATGACTGAAAAACCCAATAAAAATGTTAAGTGCTAGAGTCACAGTGTTAGTAGCTCTTACATCTTTAAGAAAGATACTTGGCTTTTTTCTTTTTAAAAATACCATTTTGGAGGTAAAAACCAGTAGGAGGATTGCGGGGAAAGGGAAGGAGAGGGTAACTATGATGAAAGGCTGGACATGGGGAGATACATGACTGTAAGAGAAGTGTATTACATATGTATGCAAATGGAATAATTAAACTCACTGAAAAACTGTTAGGAGCATAGAGGGTGGGCCAGTTAAGAAAGTATAACAGATGGCTATAAATTTAGTCAAAGTATATTACATATATGTATTGAAATACTGAAAGAGAGATTCGGTCTGGCCAGTGTCATCTTGGCCACATGGTGGATGATGGGATGTGGCATCTTATCTTCATGGTAGGGGAAGGTGAAGCCCCCACCTTCTAGGTGATGAATGTTCCTGAATTCCTGGAGTGAGTGGCAGGCACTTGGATGATAGGTTACTAAGCCTGTCAGTCCAGTGCCTGAGAATGTGAGTTTCTTGTGACCCTGCCCCCTGACCTGACCGTATTTAGGCTCCAACAAGCTCAGGTCCCATTATGCCGTATCATATGTCTCCATGTTCATGTCCTTGTCTCCTGTCTTCTGGCTCTTCTCTGGTCACCATGGTGTCCCAGTTCAACTGTTCATTAGAGTTTTATAACAGTGATAATTGTATTTGCTGGCTGCTGGTCTTTGAGACAGGAGTCCACCATGCAGTTGCTGGCCTTTTAATAAAGATTCCATGAGTAGACCTTTCAAAATGTGGCTTCTCTGTTTTCTCACTTTATAACAATATCACAATACCACTGCTTTGTACAATTAATTAATGCTAACTTAAAAAAGATAAATAGATCTGGTAACACATGCCCACATTCAATTCCAGTACTCTGGAGATGGAGGCAGAAGGATTGAGCTTGAGGCCATCCTGGTAAGACCAGCCTTGTCTACACAGAAAGATTGTTTCAAACAAACAAACAAACAGGCAAGAAAATGAGCAAATAAACAATAAAGGATTGGATAATTTGTGATCCAAGGTCTAACAAACACTAGAAATATAAGTAAACATCCATAGAAGATATGTACACAGTAATATAGTGAAACTTTTGTACCATAAATCAGATACAAATCCATTCATGAGAAACAGAGAAGCCACATTTTGAGAGGTCTAATTCGGAGTCTTTTTAACAGCACTAGCAATCTGTAAGCAGACAATTGTCACAAAGACCTTCAGCCAGAAAATACATTTAAGACTATTAGGAAACTGAGCCATGAGGGCTAGAGAGGAAAGAAAGAACAAAAACAATTCCAACAAACCAATTCAGCCCCAAAGGAGAGCTGAGGTGGGGCACCATGTAGACAGGAGGACCAGGAGTAGAATAGGAAAAGACAGGAGACACATGGCATGGCATAACAGCACCCAGGCTGCTCCTGACCTAAATAGTGTGAGGGTTAGGGGTCAGGGTGCCAGCAAACTTGAGTCTCAGGCACTGAATTGACAAGTTTAGTAACCTATCATACAAATCCCTGCCCATGCTTCCAGGGATTCAGGCACACTCAGCACCTGGGAGGCGGGGGCTTCACCTTGCCCCACCATGAAAACAAGATACCAGACCCTACCATCCAACATGTGGCCAAGGTGGCACTGACCAGTCCCAATCTCCCCACTTCAAAACTAACATCCAGACAGAAAATAAGGACACAAATAATTCACACTGGGGAAGATCTGGACCTTGAGCCACATACTGAGAAGTCATTTGTACATGACAGGAGAGACACATATGCTTCTAATCAGAAGCCCACAGCTGTTTGCCTGTACTGATAATTATGTATGGCTCTCAAATTATGTTATAAATACCCAAACTTCCTTTGGCAGAAAAACAGCTTTCATCCTGGATGGTATAGTTACTAAAATGGTGTGTCCTACCAAAATGTCCAAACTATTTGAGATGTAACCAGACACCCTGAGTCAGTTTGAAGATTTTTAAAATATGCACTTACAGAAAGAGAACAGGATATAGATTCCAAAAATAGATCTGATGAGCTAATGCTGTAGAATTCCTAGTATGACAAAATCAGGAAGCCAGAGTTCATTGAGCTGAAAACCATAACAGGAAAGCAAGAGACAATGATAATGCTTCATTCTTATAGTGGATACTGTTAGGTAAGCACAGGAAAGTGGCAACAGTTCTAAGTGATGCTTCATTCCCTCTCTTTACTCTTAATTTTTATATGCAATGTTGCCTTTTAAATGACCAATTCTAAGAAGTACTTTGTGAAGATATATTGTTTTGAGTAAATTTATTATATATTTTATATTTAAGAATAAAGTAGGAGGGAAGAAAGGAAAATGAAAGAAAAGCATCAGGTTCCCCAGAAAAAGTAGAAAGGGACGATGACAATTTTCTAAGTAATTCGTTCAGACATTTTTTGTTTAGGCTTGGAAAAAAAATGGCATTCAGGAAACTACTACTGACATATGGTTCACCCTATGACCCTCAGAACCCAACAGTATGAATAATCCAAAGGTTTCCAGAATCTAAGACTTTTATATTAAAGTCATTATTTTTCCCCCTTAGGCATTGTGTAGTTGCTTTGCTGTACACAATGGAAATACATTTCCTTGCCTTTTTCATTTCTTCCTCCCTTTCTTTTTTTGAGCAAAGAGCAAGCTTTGGAATTTAAAATTTTCCCATCAAATAAAGTGGGACAGTAGGGCTTAGGATTTTTTTTTTTGTTTTTATTCCTGGCCCGTCACACAACAATACCAGCTTTGACATTTTCAAACAGTTTCCTGCTTTTTGTTAATTTTGGAAGACAGCACATGAGTCTTTTACATAGTGTCATAAGGATGTTTGATTTTACTTTTTTGTATGACCTGTATTATTAATGATCCAAGCAGTAAAATGCATGGAATTAAATTGCTTTTCTTTACATGAGATTGATCACTTTTATATTATAAAGAATAACCTGGCAATGTATTATGCTTTTGCTGCAGGTCTTCATAAGTCATCTCCTTTGAGAGTGCTAAGCAGGAAGCATCAATAGTTTTGTGTTGTGTGTAGGTATTCAGATTCTGCTTTAATTGGTTTTTCCATACTAAAACATCTTAAGCAACTGACTAAGTAATTTCCCTTCCTTAATGTTTCATTAAATGGATAACCTTCACATTACAACAGGATACACCTTCAAATTCACTAAAGGGTTAATATCATTCACTTTCTCTGACACCTTCAGAATCTTCCACCTGCATATTCTCACTAGTCAGTGTTACTCCGGCACTCCCAGCCCTCCAAGATTAGGTTCCAATTCATCATTCTTAGTGTACCTGTCACTAATGATTCCTTTGCTTGTACTTACATTACAGATGTGTGTGTGTGTGCGCGCACACGTTCTCTCTCTCTCGCGCGCGCGCACGCGCACATTTTACTCCCCTTCGCTCAAGCTGTCCTTTCTTATCACTATTGCTTTTGCTCTTACAGTACCATCTACTTGCACCATCCAACCCTTCATTTCTACCTGTATTCAGAGGCAGAAATTTTACCTATATCTGGAGGCCAAGTTCAAATATTCCATGTTTTACAGTCTTACTTGTCCCATTCATTATAGGTTTTATCTTATTTCCCCTTGTGTTATCATAACTCCTGAATTTCAGGAACCAAATTTATGAATCTCACTGCTACTAATCCTTTGTTGAATAATGGGTATGAACTGTAATATCTACTATTGGATTTGAGAACCTTTCTCTTGTAATTGTATGTAAATGTCCTCACTATTCTGATTAAAAGAACTAGCAATATGACAATCTTTCCTTCTAGAAACTAGGGGACCTGCTGACTGATAGGCAATGGCGTTGATGTGATGTTTATTATATATGAAAATAACATTAAATTTCTTGATGGAAAACAATCTTTTGGAACTGAGAGATTGGTCTCACAATCAATATTTTTAAGTTGCCATAGCACAGCAGGACAATTGTCCTCTCAGACATTTGCAGGAATGACCGAGCCATCAATTTTAGTCTGTGGAATATGTGACTCTGCATGAGACAAATCCTTAGACACATCAATACAACCACACTGTCAGACATGAGATAAGCGTCTTCTTAGCTTCAAGCAGAATTTGCATAGCTCCCAGAACCCAAGCCTCAGGTGCCAACTATACTCAAAATAATCTTTACAATTGTCTGAGGGTTTAGTTATTTTTCACTGATAAAGGGTATTATTTAAGATTTCTTGACTCATCGTTTAAAAGCAAATGTCCTGGCTACTTGTATAAAGGATTGAGGGTTCCCCTCCCTGTTTAGTTGGTGAGTTGTCAGGCAACCACCAGAGGGAAATTGATGTCTGTAAGTGCTACAGGTGTGAATTTAGAAATCTCTCTTTCTGGAAAATATCCAGGATGTCACTGTTTTAAGTCCGGCTTCCCCTTGGAAAAGAAAAAAACATAAGTAAATGTATCCTGTACTATTGTCATACCAAGCTGTACACAAGCAAGAGCTAAAATAGTGCCTGGAAAAATAATCATGAATGACAGAAGCTTAATTCTTTTGACATGATTTAAAGCAAATACTGTTCTTTTCTAAAAAGAAAACTTCATGAGATTTGTCTCTGAAAGTCTGAGAACCAGAGACAGAGAAAGAGGCACAGAAAGATCATATGATCTGATCTTGTGGGTGGTCTGACAGAAACTGCTGTCAACTTCAGATATGACATGGCTGAATTGGCTGCCTAGGGTAGTTCTGTCTCACTTCTTCGCTGCTCCATATATGTCCCTTCTAAAGCTGTGCCAAATTATGGGAGCTTTTACAAACGTCGTGTCTCCCATGGTTTTGAACTCTGAGCCTCCCAATTTTTAGTCAAGCATTCCACTACTTCAGCCACTCTTCTAATTTTAAGTTATTCTCAGATAGGATCTCATTAACTTTTACCTAGTCTGACCTCAAACTGGGATCCTCCTACTTCTGCATATTGAGTACTTAGGATTGCAGGTAAGTATCACCATACCAGGCTATCCCATTGGTTTTCATTGAAGAGCTGCAAATCAGAAATTAAACCAATTAGGACCCTCGGTACTCTTTCACGCTGAAGAGATAGAAGATTGTTCTAGAATTGTGCAGAATGATAAGAAGTTTATAAAGGAACCACTTACCCTTCATTCAGTTCACTCAGTGAAGGGCCATATAGCTATACAGCCTTAATGAACTATTGGATTAGTGAGCTATCCCACTAGGAATCTGTCACTTATTATACAGAAAACAAGCAAACAAACCAATGCTGCATACTACCAAGTTGCCTGTCCAACAGTGTTTTGCTCATAACAATGGATGAAAGTTTGGGACACATGAATTAAAACAACACAGTCTCTTTTGTATAGAACTTCACAAAACTCTTATTTTGTTTCCATGTGCTTGGGGCATCACTTAGATGAAGTGTGTAGTTTCTCAACCATGTTTGCCTGTGAGACCCATTCCACAGATTCACTCAGTGGGACTAGCACTTGCCTTCTATGAATTTGGCTATAGGCCAAATATCCATGCATACAGTCTGTCAGCGCTATTGCTATTTAAGAACAATTCACATGTGAACTAGGCTTATTTTCTCCAGGGGATGGAACTAGCTCTATTCATTGTAACATTCTATTCTTGGCTTAGCAAAGTTTTGCATATCACAAAGTTGTGCAGGTCACTCTGAAAAGCTAATTCAATTATATTTAGATAAATAGTGCAAAATCACACTCAGAATGGTCTTAAAGCACATTCTTTTCTTGAGTTTCTTTCTAGAAAAAAACCCTGTAATTAAAGATTAAAATATCCTTTCTAGAGGGAAATCTGAAAGTCTACTAGAATGGTAGGTATGATTATTGTTTAAAACACCCTTTTCTAATGAATCTGTCTAATCTCTCAATGTATAAGGTTATTACTATAGGAAATTTGTGCATTTCTATCATGATACAAATATGTAAAGCGTATGAGGCTAAAATACAGCAATATTCTCTGGAGAGGGACTTTGTGAGCTCCAACCTCTATTGCCTACATTTATTTATGTAAAGTCTAAGTTGAGATCTTATTTCATAAATCAATTTTAAAAAGATTGAGACATTTTGGTGTTCCCCTTCCCTAGTTCCAATAAATGTATATACAATACTCAGTGTACCAAAATCACTTACAGTCACATCATGGGTAAAACCATGGGGGAGAAAGACAAAAGAAAAAGGCTTAATTTCACATGGTACATTGAAAATAATAACAACAATTATAACCACTTATTTTCATAACTTGGAGTTCATTTCACTTAGCACCATCTTATGTGATCATATGTAAAAGGGTAAAGAGGAAACCAATGCAACAGCAACACTTACAAGACAATATGCTGTGAACCAACTGTACAACTCAGGGGAGGGTAAGGATGGAACTGGGGTGAGAAGAAGGTAGGAGAAAAATGAAGGAGGAGGTAACAAGTTTGATACGAAGTGTATTCACTGCCTTGCATATGAAACTGTAAGCCCTCTGTTTATTACTTTGACAATAAATAAATAAATTTAAAAAATGAAATGTACTCATCATCTTACTTACATAACTGTAACCCAATGTTCATCATCTTTAAATAAATAAGAAAACTAAAACTAAAACAATAAAAATACAGCAAATATGAGAAAGTAAAAGAAGGGTGGTATTGTCCCAATGAGAAATGTACCTAATGCATGAATTATGAAATGGAAGCCCCTCCATACAACACCTTAATTACAATAAAAACATATATATATATATATATTAGTTTGAGTCATACATTGGTAAGGTATTGAAACTGTTTTTAGTTTTTGCTTGGCAGATAATAATTAGATACATTTGTGGGGTACAGTGTGGTATGTTACTAAATGTACATAATGTATATACTGTAATCTTCCAGAAGGCACAGAGTAAGGAACATGTTGCAAAAACATTTTTTTTTAGCATTTTGTTACTGATGATTATTAGCAAAGATGGAAAAGCACAATTTAACCTTTAAGAAGAATAGGAGAAGCTCTTTCTAAACTTTTGTTTATATCACATATACAAAAGCCAGTTAACAATTTGTGCTGAGCATGTATAATTAAGTGCTATGTCTTTTGATTTAGGCATTGCAGTCAATTGCAGAAGGCTCACAGAATAGTGGTTTACAATAAGCTCCAAAAACTTTCCATGTATTTCTTGTGAGCTTAATTATTACCGTGTTTTTTAAACCCCTTATGGGCAATTTCTATTAATTATAATGTTGCCTACTGCCGAGAGCAAAATGGATCCATTGCATGCACCAGAATGGGTAATCCTTGCCAGCAGTTTACTTATGCCTCCCAAGGTTTCCTTTCAACACAATTAATGATGATGACAATGTTGGGGATAATAATAATAATAATCCTAATGCTTACTCATCATTCTATTAAGAGAGTTGGAAAATAAAATAGGAGTCATGCAACGTCACTTCTGTGTCAGTGAAAATATAGAGTAGAATATTGCAAAGGTCCAGTTACTTTTCATGGTAATTGGAGATTGTGTTCAGAAAACAAGTCCTAAAGTTATCCTCGAATTTAAAACACCAACAGCAATCTTAATGAGCAGAAAAAGACAAGTAAAGACTCACTACAAAGTCATATTCTCTACTATAGAGTTTAGGGGATCCCATACCTCATGAAAATTATTTATATATATATATATATATATGTGAGTGTATGTATACAAAACAGATAAAACATACATATATGAAATATATGTATATATGCATACACGTATCTATGCATATGTGTATTATCAAACCCTAGTACCAATACCAAAGAAAAGTGTTAGAATGGCTCAAGGAAAGGTTAGAAATGTAATCAGGGTGACAGAAGATCACCATATTGCTAAGGATGTAAACTCCAAGTTGAATTAAATATCTTTAGAAATACACTCTGTATTTGGTTTCTGTCTTTCTATACCTTTATTCTATTAAAAGTCTACTAGAGGGGCTGGGGATATGGCCTAGTGGCAAGAGTGCTTGCCTCGTATACATGAGGCCCTAGGTTCGATTCCCCAGCACCACATATACAGAAAATGGCCAGAAGTGGCGCTGTGGCTCAAGTGGCAGAGTGCTAGCCTTGAGCAAGAAGAAGCCAGGGACAGTGCTCAGGCCCTGGGTCCAAGCCCCAGGACTGGCCCCCCCCCAAAAAAAAAGTCTACTTGAATCATTAAAGAATGTCATTTGGTAATGAAGCTACCATTGTGCTTCCATTCATCCTTATTTTTGTCAAAGAAAACCTCACCTTTATGATGCTTCCTGTGAGTCTGCAATGATGACACAGTCCTTAAAGCATGACTTAATTGTCTATATATGTCAGAAGAGAACATAGGCTGAGAAAGTACTTCCTCTCTCAATGAAAATATTACTAAAGCACTAAATTCAACTATATAGTTCAGGATCAATACAGACGGAGGCATTTACCAAAACCAGTAAAAAGCCTTTTTATATCACATTACCTCCATCACTCAATAAAGTAGGTATTTAGAACTCTTACTATATTAGCTGAGACTGTCTAACAAAATACCATTGTCTGGATGTGACTTATACAACAGAAAATTGTTTCTCTCAGTTCTCCAGCCTATGAAGTCAAATATTAAGGGACAGTGAAGATAGGTTTCATTCTGAGGTGAGCTAGCATTTAACCGTGTGTTTACATTTCCACTCCTTTGTTGTCTTAAGGACAAATAGAGAGTAGTTCCTTAATGTCTGTTCTTATTCAGGTACTATCTTAGTCCCTTAAATATGCTATAATAAAATATCATAGGCTTGTTTATAAAGGTACATCTTGACGTAGTTTATAAAGAAGGTTATTCCATGCACTTGTTGAGGCAGGGAAAGCCATCCTCAAAATGCTGGCAGATTTTATATCTGATAGGAATGTTCCCTATAAATAGGAGAATCTGTGTGTCCTCATAACAGAAGGACAAGGAAGCCCTCTTTTTATAAAGGTCTATTTTTATATTGTCAATTATTTACTGGAAAGTGGAGCCTTTACAGCCTAATCATTCTGGAAAGCCCCACCTTCTAATACTATCACCTTATTGATTGGTTGGCAGCCTTTGAATTTGGGAGGAGTACAACCACACAGACTAACAACAGCCACTCTTAGACCTCAGGTAACCATAGTTACTTCCCAAAGCCTCATCTCCAAATACTATTGATTTGTGAATTCAAAATATGAATTGGAGAAGGGACATAAACCTTCATTTCAAAATAATAATAATGCTGGTTATCTACACAAACTTTGCCATCTTTCCTGAAGATGACACAATAAAGATGAGCTGAGCCATACAAGCATCCAATCTGAATAATGTAGTCTTCCTGTGGAAACCAGTCCCACCCCAGTTGCATCCTCTGCTATTAGCCTTGGGATTTGCCTAGTCTGACAAAACGTGACAATTTGTTTTTGTAATTCTGCTTTTATTATCTTAAAGTAGGTGTACAAAGTAGTTTCTATTCAACAGAGCAGTTTATAAATACAATGGATCTTGATTGAAAAATAGGGGAATTAATTTACCTTGTCTATGCACACCCATTACAATTATTTCCACCATGAAATACGTATTATTGACTGAGAAAAACTTTTTTTTTCTAACTTGGCCTTAGTGATAAAGATCTCCATCATAGGGGCTGGGGCTATGGCCTAGTGGCAAGAGTGCTTGCCTCTTATACATGAGGCCCTGGGTTCAATTCCCCAGCACCACATATACAGAAAATGGCCACAAGTGGCACTGTGGCTCAAGTGGCAGAGTGCTAGCCTTGAGCAAAAAG
Source organism: Perognathus longimembris pacificus (assembly GCF_023159225.1). NCBI lineage: Eukaryota > Metazoa > Chordata > Mammalia > Rodentia > Heteromyidae > Perognathus > Perognathus longimembris. The sequence continues at coordinate 43,493,030 of NC_063188.1, forward strand.
AAGCCAGGGACAGTGCTCAGGCCCTGAGTCCAGGCCCCAGGACTGGCCAAAAAAAAAAAAAAATAGGAAAGATCTCCATCATAAAATGAAAATAGAATGTTCAGGAGTCTTCTTTTCCTCCCTGCATATGAATTTCTCCATATGGGTGGGAGTGTGATTTCTTCAAGTAAAGGTACTGTTTCAGCTGTAGATTGTGTAAATAGCACCCTAATGTAGAAGTTTTATCCTTGTTCATTGTAATCATGAATTCTTTGTTCTCAGTCTCAGGAGCTACTCTCGGGAAAACTGGGAATATAGTTCATTTAAAAACACTCCTTAACACTGTAAATTGACAGAGTAAAATACAATTTTAAGACTTCATTGGATGTCTAATTTTCTTGGTAAGTCTAATTCAACACATGATTTGAGATTTTGATTAACTCAATATATATTTCTTATTTTTGTTCAAGAAATCACTAACACACTATGGACTGAAATGTGTGATCTGATTTTGGCTCCCAAATAATTTCTGACTCTAATGATATCTCAAAACTTCTATAAATGAATTTTTTTCTCTTTTTCAATTATTTCAATATTTTATTAGAGCTAATATGCTGTTTTAATATTTAAAGTTTGATAATTCCAAAGGTTATTTTTATAATGACTAAAAGAGCAAGGAAACTTCCACACCAATTTTTTAAAAATAGTTGTACAAAGGGATTTCAGTTCAATCAGTGAATCTGTGAAGACGAATTCACTCTTTAGAAGTCTAGTATTCAGTAGGTTTTATTTTTATTTTATTTTTTCTTATTTATTGTCAAAGTGATGTACAGAGGGATTACAGTTTCATATGTTAGGCCTTGGGTACATTTCTTGTACTGTTTATTACCTCCTCCCTCATTCCTCCCCTCCCCTCTCCCCCTTTCCCTCTCCCCCCATGAGTTGTTCACTTGGTTTACACCAAACAATTTTGCAAGTATTGCTTTTGTAGTCTTTTGTCTTTTTATCCTTTGTCTCTCAATTTTGATATTCCCTTTCATTTCCCTAGTTCTAATACCAGTATATACAATTGCCAGTGTACTCAGATAAAATGCAGTGATAGTGCGGGTACAACCACAGGAAGGGGATACAAGAGGATCATCAACAATAGAAGCTATGGTTTCAAATGGCATGTTGAAAGTAATTACAACAGTGATATAATCGTCATTTCCATAACATGGAGCTCATTTCATTCATAATGGAAGGACTTGGAAAAAATTATACTAAGTGAAGTGAGCCAGACCCAAAGAAACATGAACTCTATGGTCTCCCTCATAGGGAATAATTAGCACAGGTTTAGGCTAGTCACAGCAGAGGATCACAATAGCCTAATAGCTATGCCCTTATGAATGAATAAGATGATGCTAAGTGAAATGAACTCCAGTTGTTTCAATTTCTAAAGTAGTTGCTGGTATTTTCCTTTACTACTCATACAATATTATAAATTCTCACATATTCATTCAGTGACTATATTTCAGGTATTTCTTCTAACAACATTGGATCTCCGTTCAGATAAGATTTTGAATTAATTCATGCCTACTCACTCTGAGATTTGAGTTTAAGTTTTATGTTCTCTATTACTTCACAGATATGACAATCATAATCTGTCTGTTTTTGCACACAGTGTGGGCAAACTAGAGTTATAAAATTAGCATGAGGAAAATCATTTAAATGATTACTGCATAAGAAAGAGATAATTAGGTCACACTAATAGATGGCGTAGCCCAAATATATGGTCTCACTTATTTTCTTTATCATTAGAAGTCTAGGAAAAGATATGATAGGTTTCATTTTGTAAACTTCTGAATAGTATAGAATTTTTATCCAATTTTATTGAAAAATCTAGGTTGTCTAACAAAGTTGAACATGCATTAGACAAACATTGTTGGTCAATAAGAACATACGATATATATATATATATATACATACATATATATCTATATCTATATCTATATATACATTTTTTTCCATAGGGCTTAAACTCAGGACCTGGGCACTGTCCCTGAGCTTTTTTACTCAAAGCTAGCACTCTACCACTTTGAACCACAGCTCCATTTCTGGTTTCAGGATGATTAATTGGAGATAAGGGTCTTAGAGACTGCCCTATCAGCGCTGCCTTTGACCTGTGATCCTCAGATCTCAGCCTCCTGAGTAGCTAGGATTACAGATGTGTGCCACTAGTACCCAGCTTCCCCCCTCCCTTTTTCATGTGTCATTGTACTCCAGCAAAATTGGGGAAATTTGAAACTTTGCATTTAGTTTCAGCAGTTTGTACAAAGTACAAAACTTATTAAAATATTTACCTTTCCTAAAAATACAAGGAAATCTATAAGGGAGACCATATAGTCCATGTTTCTTTGGGTCTGGATCACTTCACTTAGTATGGTCTCCCTTATAGGGAATAATTAGTACAGGTTTTGACAAGTCAGAGCAGAGGATCACAGGAGCCCAATAGCTATACCCTTATGAACACATAAGATAATGCTAAGTGAAATGAACTCCATGTTATGAAAATGATTGTTATATCACAGTTGTAACTACTTTCAACGTGCCATATGTAACTGTAGCCTCTATTATTGATGATCTTCTCGTATCACCTTCCTGTGGTTGTACCTACATTATCTCTGTATCTTATCTGAGGATATTGGAAACCGGGGATACTGGTATTAGAACTAGGAAATTGGAAGGGATACCAAAATCGAGAGACACAGGGTAAAAAAAGACAAACAACTACAAAAGCAATACTTACAAACTGTTTGGTGAAAATGAACTGAACAACTGAACAACTCATGGGGGGGGGGGAAAGGGAAAGGGGGAAGGGGGAGGGGGGAATGAGGGACAAGGTAACAAACAATACAAGAAATATATCCAATGCCTAATGTATGAAACTGTAACCTATCTGTAATTGTTTGATAATAAAAATATATAAAAAAATACAAGGAAATCTTAGCACAGTCCTTTCCTTTTCTCTCTTACTCTCTTTCTCTTTTCTCTCTTTTTCTCTTTTCTCTCTTTTTCTCTTCTTCCTTTCCCTCTGTCTCCCCATGCCTCCATCTTGTGTGGGCAAACAGTTTGCTTTCCCCCAATAAACTCCTTTCTGCCTGACTGTGTGGTGTGTTTCTTTTCTGGTGAACCTTACATCTGGTGCTGAAACCTGGGAGGGGACAGAGTCATGAGTCACTGGATCTCCTCCTGCCTCTTCTCTTCTGAGGGTTAATCTGCCCCTCCTCGGACCAAACTGCCAAAAGCCAGAGGGACCTCACCTCAGACTTACCGCCTTTACCACTGCTGGCTATGCATCCACCACACCATCTCCTCTCTACGCCTGGTATCATTGCCCAATGCCTAAGATCTTTTACGTTCAACTCACTGTAGGAAATAATGAATATTTGGAGGAAGGAAAGACCCGGCAAGCTGCAAGACACAATGCTGCAATGAAAGCCCTTCAGGCACTGCAGAATGAGCCAATTCCAGAAAAATCTCAGAATGGTGAATCAGGAAAAGAAATGGAAGATGACAAAGATGCAAATAAATCTGAAATCAGCTTAGTGTTTGAAATTGCTCTGAAGCGAAATATGCCTGTCAGCTTTGAGGTTATTAAAGAAAGTGGACCACCTCATCTGAAGAGCTTTGTTACCCAGGTGTCAGTGGGAGAGTTGTCTGTGTGTGCGATCCTGTGTGGTCTTCTGGCGTCGCTGCAGAGAACTCCAGAGCTCTGCTGCTGTCCGGTAACCTCCTGACCGGCCAGTGCCAAGAGCCCCAGTGGCCCTAATTCTACAATGTACCATCCCTGGGGACCCTTGCCCCTCACTGCCCGCCCAAGGGAGGGTCGGGTTGTGTGTCCAAGGCAGCCCTCCAGTGCCCAAAGCTGTGCCCGCAGGGATGCCCCACATGGCGAGCCTCCTGCCCGCAAGCAGCACCTATGCCAGGCAGTGAGTCTCAGGGCGCACCTCCCCCCCCCCCCCCCCCCGCTGCCCACCCCACCCCTCAGACTGACATTAAGGGTACCTGGAGGGAGCCTTTACCTTCTGCCTGAAAGGTTTATTCCAGAAGCAAGTGTACATTTATATAAATAGATGTTGTGTATATGATATATATGTATATGTGTGTGTGTGTGTGTGTGTGTGTGTGTGTGTGTATATATATACACACATATATATGAATGTCTATGTGGACGAGGAGAAGGCTGAGGCCCGAGAGCGGGGCCCCTGCGGGAGACTCGTGGGCGAGGCAGAGAGAAGAAGAGGGGCAAGGGGAATTTCTGGTGCCGCAGTTTTGTTTTAAAAATTGTACCTGGACCTGTATATTTGTAAAGCTATTTATCAGCCCTTAGCGCCCCTGCCCTCCACCCCACATTCATAGAGTTTAGCCAGCCGCATGCTAGAGAGAGAGATTTTTAAGTTCTAACTTATTAACACCTGAGAAGGTTTGTGCCTGCGTTTGGAGGGGCCGTGCGGGATGTACGCACAGCCCACGCGTGGGCCTCGGCCCCTCGGAGCTAGTGGCCTTCGCCATGACAGGGGTCTCAGTGAGCGTGTCTCATCTCCTCTTTTGCAGGGGAGTTAGACTTCTAGAACGCCCTTTCTTTAGGAGATTTATTTTTTGAACTTCAAAGTGAGCTGGTATTTTCCTACAGATTGTTCTAATTATTGCGTGTTCCAAGCAGGTGCCGGCCCCGTGAGCTGGCGCTGATGTTATTAGATGTTACAAATATATATATTTTATTGAGTTTCTACAAGATGTATTTGCTGTAAACTTAACACTTCTTACCCAATGCTTCTAGACTTTTCTAGACTTTAATAGCCTGCATTGCTACCTTTCAAAGCTCGGGAGAGAAAGCCGTGAATTGGGTTTTGTTACTTTTTGTACTGTTACTGGGCCTCAGGCTGTCTCCAGCTGGGGCGGCAACCAGGGCGGCTCTTCCCGGGGCCCAGCTGCATCGTTTGTCCACCCACACAGGAGACGTGATTTTTCTTAACCTAGCCTTTCTACTTTCCAAAAAATAAAGAGACGACTGGTTCCATAAAAAAAAAAAATCTTAGCACAGTACATAAGCATATATGTCATTTATAGTCTTTCCGTTTTCTGTTTTCACTCTGTCTTATAATATACTATGGAATGAATAGGCTTTTAGTGACAAAATTGATTAACTGAATTTGGAGTGGCTGTTAGTTTGATTTTGCAACATTTCTGGAGGTTGCTGGGGATCAAACTTAGGACCTTGCATATGTTAGGCAAGTGTTCTACTCCTAAGCTAACCAAACACTTATGGCACTGTGGCTCAAGTGGTAGATTGCTAGCTTTGAGCAAAATAGCTCAGAAACAGAGCCCAGGCCCTGAGTCTAAGCCTCACGACTGGAAAATAAAAATAGAATATAGACATATTATTAATGTACTTTGATAATATTATGCAAATTAGGGACACAAAAATGAGCCCAAATTTTATGTAGGATGTTTGTATTAACACCGCCATGCATAAACAACCATATCACCATAACATTCTATATTTAACTTCCTGATATGCAGTATACTTAAAGTCTCCTATGAGTCATATTTTGGTGCACCTATGACAGAATGCTTGACACAAACAACTTAAAAAAAAAAGATTTATTTGGGTTCAATGTCAGGTGGTTCAGTCTATGGTTTCTTGGCCTCACAGACTTGGGCAGAAGACCATGGATGGTCAGAAGCATTTGGTGGAAGAGCTTCTTCCTCTGATGAAAGACTGGAAGCAGAGAGAGAGGAAGGGAACTGGAGCCTATGAAAGACATTTCATATTCAAACCATAATTGGCTTCTTATCTAAAAAATCAGTTTGAAGACCTTTTTGTCTTGATCAGCTAGCATCTCTACCCTACAATATGGCTCTTATAGATAACAGACGGGACATACTACTCAAAAAGTATCAGGTAGCTAGGGTCAAACTCAAAAGGGCTGCAATCATTCATTGGTGGGTTTTAATTTCATTGTATAATTCTGAGTGAATATAAAGAATTCCAGAACAACTCTTGCCTGTTTCCTTCCTGTAGTTTTTTCATTACCCCTCTCCATTTCTTCACTCCTACTTTTCTTTTTATAGCATGAAATAGATGGAAATTGAAGAAAGAGAATAGTGAAAGACCATTTGTGCCTCAGTTTCAACCTCTGGATTCACATACAAGTCTCTATGATTATCCACATAAACATTAACTTAGGCTTTCATTTATTTTGGTGCATATACAATTATCATGTCAACAAAAATACTGTCATCTCCTCCAAGAGATAACTATACTATGAAATTCTCAATTTCTAGTCCTCAAGGAGAGAGTATAACTCCTCCAAAACGAAGAACATACAAATATCTGTGTTTAGTTTGCTATCTTTCCTCTTATAGAATCATCTTTTCATTAACATTTGTCCCCACTATACTGATTGTATGTCACATTTGTATGACACAATCCTCTTTGGATCATTAATTTTATGGGTCAACTTTACTATTCCAAGAGATTCTCAGATCAAGTGTTCTCTCTGTTTGTGATTGTGAGAGTATTCTGGATGAGATTAGCATTTAGACCACAGTCTTTGTAGATTGTACATACACCCTACCATGAAAGTGGACATTACACAACCATTTAGTAGTTGAATAGGAAAACAATGTCAAGAAAAGAAGGAATTTAACTTCTTTTGGCTTCCTGCTTATCTACTTCAGCTGATGTATTGGTTCTTGACTGCCCTTAGATTTACATGATTGACTTCCTTGATTCTCAAGCCTTCAGATTCACATTACTTCTATACCACAAGTATTCTTGGATATGCAGCTCATAAATGGCAAATTGTAGAATTTCTTGGATTCCACAATTGCATGATGGAATTTTGTACAATAAATCTCTTCCCAATTACTCGTAATAAATCTATGTCCATATCCTATTGGGACTATTGGGACTTTTTAGGACCCTGATTAATACACCTTTCTTAATAGTTCCATAAACATATAGCAAAAGGTGTACTCCATCTACCTACCCAGCAAATATTTTTAAAAATTAATAAAATAATCATTGGTTGAAAACATGTTTGCCAAAGAATAAAATTGCTATTCTAAATATAGAGATTGAAAGCCTTGTTGATCTCTCAATCTCCACTGCAAATCTGAATGAACTCATAATCAATGTCAAAGAAACCAAATAGGGAAACCAATAGACCTAGTTTGACCTAATCTGAGGGATTTGCCAGGACATTAAAAATAGAAAGACCCAGCAAACCACTTTGGTTGGTCATCTTAAGACCAAATGCATACATAAGTGGAACTGTTAAGAAAATCAAAATTTCTCTTCTGATTTCTGCTAGGATGTTCTAGGAAGTGTGTAAAATAGAAATCTCTGATGGTTTTTCATTTATTACAATAATCTTTCCCACCTGATGATATTGTCTTCAGAAGGCCAACATTTTGTGTTTTGGGTTACTGGATTTTAAAATTTTGCTTTATTGTTATTATAAATATGATGTGAGTAATACATTTCCTTTTATTGAGTATCTTCTTTCCTTAACTCTCTCCTTTCTTTCTCCCAGTCCTTCCCTCCCATCTCCACCAACAAGTTGTATAGTTCACTTTCATCAGTGTCCAGTGAGCTCCAGTATTGCACTTTTGGGGTTTCTGTTTTGACTTTGAAGATACTAGTTTCTTTTAAAATTATCACCTGAATTGTCACCCCTTGAACCAATTTATTTTATGACAAATAAAATAAGTCACATATGTACTTTGATATTTTCTAGCATCATGATATCATTCAATATTCAATTTCTCCTTCATCTTCACTTCATCAATGGAAGTAGTTGAGCTTTTGCTGTTTGTAATTGTGTGTGTGTCGGGGGGGTGTTGCATAAGTGCGTGTCCTGTGGCTTGAACTCAGGGCCTAAGTGCTGTCTCTGAGCTTTTTGGATCAAGGCTATCTACCACTTGAGCCATAGTTTTACTTCCGGCATTTGGTAGTTAGTTAGAAATAAAACTCTCACTGAGTTTCCTGCTCAGGCTGGTTTTAAAAGGCAATCCTCAAATCACAGCCTCCTGAGTAGCTAGGATTACAGATGTGAGACACAGGTACCCAGTGAAAGTTTGCTATTTTATAACACTTGCACAAGTATATTTATCCTGCATTATTTTAGCAGATATTTTTCTCCTCTCCTAGATAAGAAATTAAAGCTGAGTGAAGTCAAGTGACTCACACAGGTTAGAGAAATAGTCACCAAAATGAACTTCCTGTCTGTGAGTTTCTTGATCTTCCATATGACTATTTTGAAACTTATCTAATAAATATAGCTAATATCTATGAAAACAAAAGTAATGTGACCTAAAGCTTATAGAGCAAAAGTTCTACTAAAAAGCATTTTCTCAACTCTATCTTACATGTAGCTTAGATAGCTTCGCTGTTGACCTTTCTATTCTCATAAGACTATAAAACGTAACTTTCTGACAGACTGCTTTTTAATTGCTTTCTTTTATTTTTATCACTGTTTGTGATTTAAATTTTCATTACTGAGAAAGTATATTCCTCATAGTATTTTAAAACAAAACCATATTCAAGAGCCTGGAAGACAATGGGCACCAAAGCAACAGTTATATTTGAGAAAAAAAAACACCCCAAAAACAAAACTCAAAGTATCTGTGATAGAAGATTGAATTACAGTGTATGACACCAAACTATTTCTCTTTAGAATTGAAGTTAAGGTCCTCTTTACTTTTCTTTTTTCTTAGTCACCATATAAGAAGAAAATGCATTCTGGCAACCCATAATTCATTTTAGTGGAATAAATTTCTTGGGAATAATACTGTAGAAGTGGTTTTAGTCTGGCAATTCTAGAATGCTATAATAAAGGAGTCATTTCAAATAAAATTTCAAAATAAAACCTTTCACTTGGAAAGATAGCTGTGTTTTAATAAAATTCACATAATGAAGGGAAAACCAAAGCCTAAAGTTAATTCTGTAAGAGTATATGACTATGCAAGTTTTGATACAAACTAATGCCATCAAATCAAACTCAATTAGAATACCTGAAAAGTCAAAATATACAGAGGCAACAGCTCTGAATAAAAAGGAAAAGATTAGAATAAAATCACTTGAAGACAGACATAGCTTAGTTCTAAATGCCTACAGGGAAGTTTCTATTTAAATTTGGTTTAACCAGAAGATTCCAAACTGAAAGCATCCTTAACTCTTACCAAAGAATGGACAGAGTATCCAGGATGTTTGTATCTGCCTATCTATATATGCTTACTCTGATACTGTTATAGGGTGAGAAAGTGGAGAACACACATTTTGAGAGGTCGAATCTTGGAGTCTTTACTATAAATCACTAACCAACATAAAAAACTACTAACAAATTGAAACACTAAATCTTGCTTCTTATTGTAAGGATCGCCAAAAGGAAACCACCATGTGGTTCAGGCAGAAAAGACTGCAATGAGGTCCGGGGTGGGGATGGGGGTAACGAACTCCTGGCAGAGTTGGAGTTAAGTAGAAAGGTGGCAGGAGGATGTATGGTCATGGTGGATGTAGATGTGACCTCAGCATCTGGGAACCTCCCATGGTCCAAAAGAGGTGTGACTGGTGTGGTCCAGGATGTGACCTCAGAGAAAGGGTTGGTAACTTTCCCCAGTTTTCTGGGCAACGCAGGTGCTGGGCGGAGACTTCTAGAGTGTGCAGGGTCTTGCATGGGAAAGGGACGGGAGAGGGGAGAGGCTAAGTGCAGATTCACACACAGACTCTCATATCCCATGGAGACTTACTGGGTGGACTCAACACTTAAAAAAATGTTTTCACCAGAAGCCGATTATCCTAGCTACTCAGGAGGATGAGATCTGAGGATCACAGTCCACAGCCAGCTTAGGTAGCCATGACATACTTACCTCCAACTAACTACCCAAAACCAGAAGTGGAGCTGTGCCTCCAAGTGGTAGAACGCTATCCTTGAACTGAAGAGCTCAGGGGCAGTGCCTAGGCTCAAAGTTCAAGCTCCACAGCCATCAAAACAACAAAAAAATTTGTCAAGGTAACCTATTGTCTTGTGAATATTGCTGCTGGGTTGGTTCACCATTTATCTTTCATCTCACCATTTTGATGTTCCCTTTCCCTTACCTAATTCAGATAAATGTATATACAATACCCAGATACCAAAATCAAATACAGTTACAACAGAGGATGACTCATAGGAAAGAAAAAGAAACAACTTGACATGGTACATTAAAAAACAACATCAATAAAGAAAAACTTCTTGTTTCCATATCTTAGAGTTCATTTTACTTAGCATCATCTTATATGATCATATGTGCACAGCTATTGGGCTACTATGATCCTATACTAGGACTATCCTAGACATATACTAATTATTCTAAATGAGGGAAACCATGCAATCTATGTTTCTTGGGGTCTGGCTCATTCCACTGAGTATGATTTTTTTTTTCAAATCTTTCCATTTCCTTACTAATGGGGCAATGCCATTCTTTGTGATGGAAGCATAGAATTCCACTGTGTATATATACCACATTTTCTTGATACATTCATCCACTGAGGAGCATCTTGGTTGGTTCCATATTTTAGCTAGGGTAAATAATGCTGCAATGAACATGGGTTTGCTGGTAGCTTTAGTGTGACCTTGTTTGTGATCTTTTGGGTAAACACATAGAAGTGGGGCTGCTGCATCATAGGGGAGCTCCCTTATACTACATTATTTCTTGTGTTTGGCTCAGGTTTATATAACACCACTATTCAACATTTTGCCTAATATATGCAAGTTCCTAAAAATTAACAAAATTTGCTTCTTTACATAGCATTGTCACTTTAGGATTAACATTGTATATCTCAAAGTAATATCCTATTAAATTGTAATGTGAAAAGTACAAATAACACAATGTAAGTTACTATTACTTATAAACCAATGATAGTTACTTAAATGATACTTGATAAATTTAATAAGGTAAATAGCTAGTTAAACATTTGCCGTAATGACATTGGCATATTTTGTGATCAGTTTAGAAGAGAATGACAATATAATCACTTGTGAAACAATGCCATCAAATAATTCACACCATTAAGTTCTAACATCTTTAGAAAAAGAATGCCTTATTAAAATAGATTAATGAGCTATATTTTGTCATGAGCCTGGATATCCCCACTTACATTTAATTTAAGACATCCAAAAATATTGCAGAGCTGAAGAAAAGACATTCGAAAATAAATATATAGTTTTTATTAGATTATTATAGTCATCTATCATACTGAAATCATAATGTACTATTTTTTTAACCAAAGCATGGTTCCTCGTATAATTCAGTGACCATATGAGAGGCAATAAAATACCCTTCATGTTTCACATATATTGTCTGTCATCACTAGGTTACATCTATTATTTAGGTTATTTATGTGTTTGCAGCAGAAGACATCAAAGTAGTATTAGTAAAATTAAAAACTTGGTAAGAGGGCTGGGGATGTGGCCTAGTGGCAAGAGTGCTTGTCTTGTATACATGAGGCCCTGGGTTCAATTCCCCAGCACCACATATACAGAAAGCAGCCAGAAGTGGTGCTGTGGCTCAAGTGGCAGAGTGCTAGCCTTGATCAAAAAAAGAAGCCAGGGACAGTGCTCAGGCCCTGAGTCCATGCCCCAGGACTGGCAAAAAAAAAAAAACCTGGTAAGAAAAGTTTAATTTAAACATATTGAAAACTATTTCTTGATTCTTTTCAAAGTTATTTTTATAATACTTCAGCTATCAGTGATACACTGTAACTACTTACAGGTAAAATATGATGAATTGGATTCAAAATATTCCAGCAACACACACACACACACACACACACACACACACACACACACACACTTAAAAAATGTAGGACAAGCAGGGTACCAGTGGTTCATGCCTATAATCCTAGCTACTAAAAAAAGCCAGACATGGTGCTGTGGCTCAAGTGATAGAGTGCTCACTTTGAGCAAAAGAAGGTCAGTTCCCAAGCCAAGCGTTTAAGCCCCAGGACCAGCAAGGAAAACAAAAAGTGGGATAGAAGAATGAAAATTGGAGGTGTAAATAATTGTAGAATCTGGGTGACAGTTGCATAGTTTATTATACATTATTTTCTCTGCTTCTTTGCATAAGCAAAATTTCCTTAGTTCATTTCTATCAATATATAAAAATGTCACATATTGGATAATTTATGGAGAAAAAAATATTTTTTCACAGTTCTAAAGACTAGGGAGTCAAAGATCAAGGGACCAGCAAACCCAGTGTCTGGTGAAGGTTTAGTACACCTTGCAGTTTTGCTATGTACTTGCCAGTGTCTGACCCTTCCCAGCGAGGCTGGAAATGTTCTGAGGTGCCTTCTGAAGGCTGGGACCCAGGGTCGGGCCACAGAGATCCGCAGAAGTGGAAACATCCAGAAAGATAATCCAAGAGTCTGAACAGCACATGAAAGATGTAGGAAAAATTGCACAATAACAAACAGTAGTATTAGACTATGTACCAAAGAACAGGAGTAAATTGCTCATGGGGTATGTTGATGATCTGGATCGCTGGGGTCCAATCCTGTGGGACACACCAGGATATGTTACATCAGAAAGAGGAAGTCAACCAGCTGGCCTGCCTGATTCTCAGTCCTGGGACTACGTGTGCCTAAGATGCTGCCTGACACTGAGCCAGGGGGTGGTTCTGTGGGCTGTGACAAAAAACTAGGCGGCCTCTAGGATTGGTCCCTGGCTCTTCCGCCCTTATGGACAGCTCATGCCTCCCCTTACAGTCCCTAGATATGTGCACATATACTCCTCCCTTCCTGCCAATCTTTGATCTGATTGGCTCCTGTGCCTTATATAATGGTGGGATCTACTTCAATAGTTGTATGTACTACCTCAATAAATGAGATCTTGCGCTGACTTGTCTTGCTGACTTGTCTTCCAGACGCGTCTGCGTCTGATTGTCCTCTGGTGAGGGAGGGCTGGGTGAGGGCGGTCTGTTGGCCCTTTCCTTTCTTGGCTTGTCTGGGTTGGGGCATGCTTCTCCCATTTCTCCAGCTGGTCAGGAGAAGAGGGGGGTGGGTGGGGGTGGGGCTAAAAACCCCAACACAATCCCACCTCTCACAACATCTGAGCCCACTAGGTGCTCTACAAAATAATTCTAAATAATCTTCCACTGAGTAATAATCCAGATACCCAGTGATGATCTTTTCTGAGTATCAGACGATGACATATCTGAAGAACATACCTAAAAACAGAAAATCATATCACCAAATTATCTTTTCATACTACAATAAGTATTTCAATTATTTAATTCTAAAAAATTCATTTAATTTTTGTTTTGAATATGTAGTGACATTCAGAAACTAATAATATTTTCTAAGGAATAAATGTTTTCTACTGAGTAAAAAATTTAAAAAAAAGAAAAAGAACGCATATCTTGCTGCTGTATCCTCACAGGAGGGAAGGTGGGAAACCATGAGGAATGAACACAGTGTAAATTCTATTTTATAGGTGATTTATTTGGCACAGAAGTACAGAGCCCTCATGAGCTAATTCTAAAGGATTTTCCTAAAGGATCTACTTTTTAATCCTATAACATTGGTGATTAAGTTTAAACAGAATTTTAGAGAGACACACCAACCATAACATTCTGTAATAAAAAAAAAAATCTCATCCTAATTCACCTCGTATTCAAAGGATTGACTTTTGCCAATGTGGTTGTATGAATATCAGGTTGACTTATAAATGGTAGTTTACCACAAACACACAGAAGCTGAAAAGTAGTATAAAATCAGCAATGTTTGTGTGAGAGCTATGCTTGAAGTGCTATAATTGATGGATTTATGTCTCAAAAGGAGTAGCATAATCTAAGTATCAAGTTTAAGCATTTGTTCTCTTATATAAGTCAACCAATTATTTATTTGAGAAACACAGGAGGGGCTGTAAAACACAATGAAAAGGATAAGACATTGTTCCAAATATAAAGAAGTTTTCAGAGGAACAAAGGTAGAGAACATACTGATCACCAAGTAGCTGAAAAACTGAACACATGGTCCTAGTAGTAATTATAAGGGAATTTATCAAAGCAGGAGTTTCATAAAGGTCTTATATAGAAGATTAGAATAGAAATGATCTTCTAAAAATGAGTAAAACCTGATCAAGTAGACAAAAAGTTCACATAGAATACAGAGAGATGAGCAGAAGCAAAAAATAGTTATCCTGGTTAGTAGATACTGAAGAGAGAATCAAACCAAAAGAACAACAGGTTAAGGAATAATAGTATTGTAATATCAATAATATCAGACACTATTTTTACTTGGATATACATACATATATGTGTATATATAGTTTCTAGGAATTACAAATGCTTGGTAATAGTTGAGTTTTTTTTTTTTCAAATAAAGAGGTTGGGGCACAGAGAGATAGTAACTGAGTTATTCAATTCAGTATCTCTGAACCCTATGTCTAGATCCAAGAAATATATGCTCACTCCTATGTCATATTACCAATAGGTAATAAGACTTTGTGGGAAGTTTGGAAGCAGGTAATGAAAGTCAGATTAAGGTCATTCCAAGGAATGCTAAATATGATCGTCTTTACAACATGGAGAGAATTTATGGCTACATCACATTTATAGAACACACCTCTTATCATAAAGCTGACTTTTCTCCCATCTTAACTTTAACTGTCCATTTATATACTGTCCAAAATTTTTTAGTGATGAACTCAAAAGCTAAGCAGCCTGGTGCCAGTGGCTCAAGTATATATATAAAACCTAGCTATTCAGAAGGCCATGATCTGAAAAGATCACAGTTCAAGACTAGCTCAGGCAAAAAAATAAACAGTTTACAAAAGTCCAGTCCAAAATAACAGGAGGCATGATTCAAATGATAGATCCATAAACTAGTAAAACATAAGGTCCTGAGTTCAAACTTCAATACCACTAGAACAAAAATGAAGAAGGAGGAGGAGGAAGAGAAAGAAAGAAGGGAGGGAGGGACAGAGGGAGAGAGGGAGTGAGAAAGAGAGAGAAAGAGAGGGAAAAAAGAAGCAAGAAAGGAAGAAAGGAAGAAAGGGGAGGAGGAAGAGGGAGAGGAGGGGAAGGAGGATGAAAAGGTGGAGGAGGAGGAAAAAGAGGAGGAGGAGAGAAGAGGAATAAGTTGAGAATTGCCCTGTTGTTTCTCAAGTCAAATAATGACCAAATTGTAGCCATAACAAATAGATCAAAAACTACAATTCCGGGCTGGGGATATGGCCTAGTGGCAAGAAAGCTTGCCTCATATATATGAGGCCCTGGGTTCGATTCCCCAGCACCACATATACAGAAAAAAACGGCCAGAAGTGTCGCTGTGGCTCAAGTGGCAGAGTGCTAGCCTTGAGCAAAAGGAAGCCAGGGACCATGCTCAGGCCCTGAGTCCAAGGCCCAGGACTGGCCAAAAAAAAACAAAAACAAACAAACAAAAAAACCCTACAATTCCAACAACTCTTTCTGTTTCAATTCTAGATTTTATACTCCAATGCATGCTTCCCTTGAAACTGTATTAATTCTTTAGTTTGATAATGACAATTCACGAACTAGATCTCAGACATCTAGCTCACATTTACTGACAGAATGTTGAAACTATGCATAATTCACAGTCTGCTGCACTTTTTTTTACACTTCAAGCAGATAAAAATAAATAGTACAGATATTTTAATACTCCTTTTCATTATTATTCAGATCAACACACAA
Organism: Perognathus longimembris pacificus; assembly: GCF_023159225.1. NCBI lineage: Eukaryota > Metazoa > Chordata > Mammalia > Rodentia > Heteromyidae > Perognathus > Perognathus longimembris. Next base: position 43,508,750 of record NC_063188.1, read on the forward strand.
ACCTTATTGTTTATTTAACAGAGTAAATCCGGAGATACAGAATAGAGTCACAGAGACTAAGATTCTGATTGGTAACAATCTCTTCTCATTCTTTTCATGTTATATCTTACCTTGATACTTGACTATAGATGTAGGCCTGTTGTTAACTGAATCTGATAATTTTACAACTATAATATGTAGTAGAAGAATTATCTTCACAAAAACCTATTTGCATTCAGGCATTAGGGTTAATTCTGTTGGAGTATAAAGCATTTACAATCACATAAAAATAATTTTCTGAACTCAGGTGAACAACCATCTTGGTTTGCCATAATTTCCTCATTTGGGTCAATAAAAGTTCCACATTCCAGGAAATTCTAGGCATACTGGGAGAGTTACTCACCCTATCTCTTGGTACAGCTTTTCATATGTTAGTGAAAAATATTTTTGACTCTGCATAACTATGTATGTATTTGCATGTGGTTTCATTATACAAAACTGCATTTGTGAAACTGAAAAATAACACAGAACAAAATGCAAAATTATTTAGCTTCCTGGAGAGATATTTTATCTTAGTATGAGGATGTATCTACTGGGAACAGAAGTGATCCTTTGCTCTAAAACTTGTTAATGATCAATGAGAAAAATAAGAAAATCCTTTCCTGTAACTCCGCAAGATACAGTGATGCTGCTCGCATGCTGTGTTGGGGAAGTAAGATACCAATTTACCTGAAAATTTTACTAGCTCTTAAGTAAAACTAATTTTATGCCCTGATTTTTTAAAATTTTGTACTGCACTGATCTGTGACACAGTTCTCAGGAACTATAACTGTTTAGTAATGCTGTCTCTTATTGCAGTATACAACCCAGGATTAGCGGTAAAGCAAAATGACTCACATTTAGTGGTAAGGCATTCTTTGCTAAAGGCATCACTTCACATGAGAGCAAAGCAGGGAGAAGAGGGGAAGCAGATATTTGAGAGTGAGGATTTTTTTTTTGTTTTGTTTGGGGGATTTTGTTTTTTGTTTGTTTGTTTGATTTTGCCAATCCTGGAGCTTGGACTAAGTGCCTGATCATGTCCCTGGTTTCTTTTTGCTCAAAGCTAGCAGTCAACCACTTGAGCCACAACACCACTTTGGCTTTTTCTGTTTATGTGGTGCAGAGGAATTGAACCCAGGGCTTCATGCACGCAAGGCAAGCACTCTACCACTAAGCCATATTTCCAGCCCTGGAAGCACATATTTGAATAAAATACTTTCTTCTCAGATCATATTAAGTGGGTAGGGATTATTTCTCAATATATATTCTAACTTCAGAAATACTTGAGAGAAATAATCCACAGAAAGAGATTTCAGAACATTTTAAGGCAACATTTCTCATTATACATGAGTGATAGCCATGGATGGAATCAATTTACGTTAAAAGCATCAAAAATATTTAGCCAGGGGCTGGGGATATGGCCTAGTGGCAAGAACGCTTGACTCGTATACATGAAGCCCTGGGTTCAATTCCCCAGCACCACATATATAGAAAATGGCCAGAAGTGGCGCTGTGGCTCAAGTGGCAGAGTGCTAGCCTTGAGCAAAAGAAAGCCAGGGACAGTGCTCAGGCCCTGAGTCCAAGCGCCAGGAATGGCCAAAAAAAAAAAAAAAAAAAATATTTAGCCAGGTACTGATGGCTCATGCCTATAATAAAAGCTACTCAGGAGGCAGAGATGTGAGAATCATGGTTCAAAGCCAGCTCTGAGAGTGAAGTCCTCATGAGACCCTTATCTTCAATTTACTGCCAGGAAACTGGAAACTGCACTGTGGCTCAAAGTGGCAGAGCACTAGCTTTAAGTGAAAAAGTTCAGGGACAACACCCAAGCCCTGAGTTCAAGCCCCAAGCCTGACAAAAAAAGAATATTTAGAACACATATCTTTTCATTAAATAGAAATTGTTAGGTGGAATTCTAATAAATAGAAAATGGATTTTATGAAAGTACATTTAATATACAAAATATGATTTATTATATTCTCTAACTAATTCTATAAGAGGCCCTCAAAAAGTAGCCTGGTGGTTTTACTACAAAATAAGCCATGCTAGTCAGATTTACATTTTAAATCAAAATTAATAATTCATTTTATTTGCTCACTGTAACAAAGAGAAATGATGAGAATGGTATATGTATAAGAAAATAAAGCCAAGGTAGTACATTTCCTTATTACAAAATTTTATTATATTATAGACCAAATACATTTGAGATTAAAAACTTGAACTATATATCACACTTTTTAAAATGTAGAACAGGACTTATAGGCAGAAAACCTGGTAACACTCATATTTCTATGTGTACTTGGAGATTTTCTGTCCAATATTGCTCATAATGCCTAAGTTTTGAGAACAGAGCTATTCTAAAACTACTGAACATCAATATCCGTACATTTTCTTGACAAAATTTCACTACATTTGAAATGAGAACAACTGAAAACAAAACCAAACAAACAGAGAGGCTAGGAAACAGAAAATAACTAAATGAAAACTTGAAAAAACAAATAGCATCAGGAAAAGAACATAGTAAGATAAAGACTGGATTACATATGACCTGATGGGTATGTGTCTTGCTTTTCTTGTTTTTAGTATATTATATCGAGTTTTTTTGGGGGGGGTTTCTCCAAATGCAAATGGATTAACATTGAACTGAAAGTTAGGGACCTGAGATTTAAGACTTGGTTTCCACAATAACAGACTAGATAATATTACACAAGCTACTTCACTCACAGGGCTTTAGAATAGTCCATAGATGATCTCTGTGAGCAAAATTTTCCTAGATACATTCCATTCATTTTCTTATTTGAGTGAAAAGGATTACATTTCACATGTATGACTCTTACTTTATCTATGTAATTGGAATGATAGGCGTGCCTAACCCATAGGGTTACTATGAAAATTGGCTGAAATAACTTATGTACAACCCTAAGAGAACTAATCGCTTATTCTTAACATGGGCAAGAAGAATTAAAGAATTAATTAGCTGCATCTCTTTTTTTCTTTTTACCAGGAGACTAGTTTAAGGATAAACATAGAAGTGTAACATCCATGATCCACACTGACTTTTTTCCAGAATGGTTATTCTGTAGGATTCTCTATAGTGATTCTCTACCTAGCATCCAAATGCCCTGGATAGCTTATTACAACACAACTTGCTGATCCCTAGTGTCTTAGAGTTTCTGATTCAGTAGGTCTGGAATAAGATTGTGAATGTGCCCTTCTAATAAGTTTCTACCTTGGCACTGATATCACTGGCCTAAAGATTATTCTTTGAGAACCACTGAATTGAATAATATTGCCCCAATTTTCATGATCATAGAATTGTCAGGACCTGCAGAAATTCTGTGACCAAGGGCACAGTCTTTTTTTCCTTCAACTCAATAGTTTGCAGATCTGATTATGACTACCAAGGTATGTGATCACACTTTGGGAACCATTGGTGGAGTACATTTAGAACATCTCACTGTTTGTCTACTTGCTTGCTGTGTTCCCACAATGGCCTTTCTTCTATGTTTAAAAAAAGCTAAAAATGCTACCTCAGGATCCTTGTAATGCCTCTGATTTACTCTTGAAAACTTGTGTTCCTAAATCTTCTATGGGGCTAGCTCATCCATTGTTTCTACTCTCTTGCAATTTCTGTTTATGTAAAAATATGTGTGTGTATGTGTGTGTGTGTGTATATACGCATAGATAAGTGTATATAGGCATTTGTGTATATATTAGGTATTTATTTATTTTTGGTGCTGATCTTGCTGCTTGAACTCAGGGCCTGGACACTGTCCCTGACATTATGCTCACGGCTAGAGCCACAGCTTTACTTCTGGCAGTTTTCATAGGTAATTGGAGATAATAGTCTCAGACTTTTCTGCCTGGGCTGGCTTTGAATTGTAATCCTCAGATCTCAGCTTCCTGAGTAGCTAGGATTATAAGCATTATAATACATATTATATATATATATATAAAGAAGCATTTTTACATATTATCACTGTAAATTTTCAGTATAGAGCAAATAGATTTGAAATTAGAAACTTAAATTATGTCATAAATATGTGTCAAAATATTTAGGAATATAAAATCTGGAAGTCTTGCTGCTAGCCACTATAATTATGATGTTCTTGGCTCTTCCATTGAGCCTTGAGGTTCTTAAACTTCTGTGTTGTTGGTCTGACTGAAATTGCCTTTCCTGATTACAATTCCAAAATTTCAAGAGTCAAATATATTAGATATACAACCTTCAGATCATCAAACAGATTTTCACACTTTTTTTCTGAGGGAAATGAAGAGTTTGATTGATTTTAATCTGCTTATTTATCTCATTTACTTAGTATCATGAAACTCTAATCCATTCTTCCACATTTCTGACTGTTTGTATGTGTTGCTTCTCTCCCCAAATGGTCTTGCCATCAGTTTGTTAAGATGGTTTATACCATTCTAGATTCACTATAGTTCAGTGGGCTTAACATTTTTTGGTCAACCCAATTACAGTATATTTGCTTTAAGGATATTTTTCTGCATTATATATAAAAAGTAACTTTTCTGCCATGTAGGTGAGTATATTTTAAGGAAATCAGGCAGTGTGTGTAGCCTAACAAAAATACCTTAAGGAGTAGGGTTTTAGATTGTGTATTTAGTTTCCATTTATAGATTATAGGAATCTATTGTGTTAGACTATTATATTCCTAGAGTTGTAGTAAAATATGTCAGAACTTTTAAAAAAAGAACCCTCAATTCATCCATTGTAAGAAGAAAGGAATAGATCATAGCCTGCTTGCATGAAGTGATTACACTAGTAAGAGGAATTTTATTTTTAAAATCTTAAAGACAGACCTTTTTGAGTGCTGCAATTATTTACTATACCATTAACATTTTCTTCTTTTGTAGTCTTTTTGGTATATTAAAGGCATGCTCCAATAAAAAATCTTCTCTATGGTTGCTGACTGATGGTATAATCGTACTAAGTTGTGAAAAGACTATTTTTGATTCCCAGGCTAAAATTCCTTCCTTTAGACTTGACATGCTTCATTGTTCATTATTCATCATTCTTTTGCTTTCTCTGCCTTACAGTTCAGATCAAGAAAAATGCCCCTGGAGACTTAACTACACATTGGTTAGGTATCTTGGTAATTTCTTTTTTTTTTTTCTACTTGCCCAAGGCTTACCTAACTGTGCTTGCCTTATGTACTCTAATGAGGTTTAGTCACTTCTCCAATTTCTGCTTTTTTGGGAGGTGGGTTGGGGGGCAGTTGTTCTGTGTTATTTGCCTGTGGCTGTGGAGGTCTTTCCATAACCAACAAGCACACAATACCCAATCACATAAACAATCAAAATCACTGATTTTCTTTAAAAGGGTCAATGTATAATTTATTCATTAAAAGGTTTGTTTTGTGTTTCCCTCCTCTTCATCCTTCTCTTATGTTTAGAGAAAAGCTCAAGAAGCCTGGTGTGTTTATATGCTGGGCTACAGGCAGAGTTTCTGCCTCTGGGAAATGTTTACTGTGGAAAAACAGAGGAGACATTTGCTTTGTCTCACTCATCTACAATATGCCATGAATCATCTTAGGCAAAAAAGAAGAGGATGTCTTAAATATCAATGCTTATCCAGACTACATTTTATGTTTTTAAAAAAAAGGCAAACATGACTGTTGTAATCTCTTCATTAACCACTACTGATAATTATCTTTCTTTCTGAGGATATGCATAAAATTTATAAACACTATCATTTCTCATTTGTTGAAAACATGTCCTACTAGAAAAGAAGCTACTTTCAAACCTTTCCTACTATCCTGAACATATAATGTTAAAGAAAAATCAACTTGTGCATTTACTCTCATCAAAGCATTTCAAGTCTCAATGGGTGAATATGAGGATATGAAGAAAGGGGAAGACAAGTAATACTCTGGTTGGATCTTATCGTAGTTTTTACATTTTCCTGAAAATCTTTCCTGAAAATCTTGACCCAAAGGACTCTGATCCCCCTTTCCTGTCCCTCACTAGCAGCCCAGAATTACTACAGTCATGGGATGCAGGTGAAGGTTTGTCACGTTTCCCTCTAAACGTAGCAACATTTCACTTAGGGTCTTTGGCTTTGATTGCAGAATAAGAATTTCTGGACAAGTTAGGATGGTAAGAAAATTCAGCAGAACTTTATTGAGTAAGTAAGCTAGCAGACAAGTAAAAAAAAAGAAGACAGACAAGCTGAAAGGAAGTGGCACACTCTAACAGAGATACTGGGAGACACACACAGCTCCTTGGTTGTTAGGGGTATTTATAGTGTAAATGCAAGGGTTGTGACTTCAAAATTATGCAAAATCAAGTGTTTTATCTTTGTTCTAATCACTCCTGGTGTTACTTTCTGAGTTTCTGTATGTTTGGGGCATTTCTTCCAGGTAAGAATGCATCATACCATAAAACAGATCCTTATCCTTGAGATAAGAAAGGCATCCTGTTGTCTGCATTTTGGGCAGGAGATTTGCTTAAGTTTTGGGGGAGGATTTCCCTTGGGAAGGCATACATCCTGCCAGAAAAATGTCAGGTCTTGGGGTGAGAAATGCATATTTCAGGCAGGAATGCACCTGTTGTCTCTCTCTGAAGCAAATATTGCTTCTGTGATTCTAAATACCATATTTCTGAGTTGCTTTCACCAGGCCTCATTTTCCTGTTTATTCTGCCTTATTTTCACCTAAATGACTTTGGCCCCTTAATCTTAAGGAAAGTAGGTGAATGAATATCTTCTGTACTTGCTGTAAGCTTACCAGATGAAACTTCCTTGGAACTCCTTCATATACTTGTTGGTTCGGTCAGTTTTTCTGCACTCATTGTTTATATAGAAAGAATGTACATGATATGTGTGAAGGAGAATTAATGGTTAAGGGGCTCCATTGACAACAGAGTATAAAAATGAAATCCCTTAAATACAGTAGCTTTTACTATTTTAAAATCTAGCTAATATAATGCTACATATGGAATACAATTGAATGGAACCAATTAGCAGCATGCATTCTCACCATATTGGAGAGTGAAGCAAAAGGATTGTGAGTTTGAGGCTGGCCTAGACTTACTGGGTAAAACTGACTCAAAACAAAAGCATCAATAGTATATATACGCATGAAGACGAGGATGGGAGGGCCCATGTATGTTTTCCTTCCCTCCCTCCCTCCCTCCCCTCCCTCCCTCCCTCCCTCCCTCCCTCTCTCTCCCTTCTTTCCTTCTTTCTGGCCTATGTACCTTCGTACCTTCGCTTTCCTTCCTGCCTTTCTTTCTCCTTTCTCCCCTTTCTAAAATAATTGCAAGAGTAAATCAGTTGAGGAAATTGTAAGGAATGTTTGATATATTTGATAATTACATTTGTCAAAAGTTAGTTCTGTCTCATAGGGGTTAAGTTTGTAGAGGATATACAGGGAAGTTAAGAACTCAGGATATGCTTTAACAGTAGGTCAGGCAAAACTTATATGAGTTTTATTGCTTTCTAGTTACTTGACTTTGAATAAATTATTCAATTTCACTTTAGCCTCAATATTCTCATCTTTGAGAACAGGTAAATTTGAAACTTAGTCCCCAGTGCAACAATGTTGGGTGGTGAAACCTTTAAGGGACGATTAGATCATAAAGTGAGAGCCCTGAAAAATGGATTAATGTTGATATGTAAATCATGCATTAGTGATAATAAAAGTGAATTCCTGACAATGAGTGACTTTCTTGCTCTTTTACTGTCTGCCATGCATAATACTGGAAGCAAATCACATTAGTCCCTTGATCTTGGTCTTCTCAGTCCCCAGAACTGTAAAGAATTAGGATTTCTTTATTAATTACCAAGTCTGTGGTATTCAGTTACAATAACATAAATAAGTGAAAATAAGTATTAATTAAAGGTATTGTTCTTAGGATTAAATTCAAACTCCAGACTATATACCTAGCATACCATTATACTCACTCCAAGTACCTTGTTATTATTAATATTGAGATGGTGTAATAACTTTGGATTGTACATCTGAGAAACCTAATGACTAAAGATCAGTCAGGAACTAAATGTAACTATCCAAATTTGTTAAAATTAGAGGCTGGAAAAAAGTAGTAGGAAATAAAAGCACCATGTTAATAAATTTCATTAATGAATACCAAACATTTAAGTAGTAGTGCTTAATAACTTTTAGTCAAATAACTGATAAAATTTAACATTCGGAAGTGCAGAGAGTCAAAACTTGCTTTCCCCATAGTTAAACTCAAAATAAAATGGTCTATCTTAATTCCTTTAATTCCCAGTTAACTAATTCCTTTTCTGCATTATCATTTCCCATCACATAAAACTGTGATTCATTTCAAGTATGCTGGCTAGATGTGGGAAAAATGTATCAACTCCTACTTCAAATGAAATGATTGCACATGAGGTGTGCTTTCTTTCAACTCTGTACCATAACTAAAGACTTCTTTTGCTGTATTTGAACTTAAGGTGATTCTCTTGCATTCATGAATAAAAATAAAAGTAGACCTTCCATTTGTTGTTTCGTGCTTTGGGTGAACCTTGTTACCCCAGCAGTGGGAATGAATTGCTGACAGTGTTGGTAATTTTCTTTCCACATTATATGACTTACCAGGTAAGTCATCATCCTTGGAGTATCAAAGGGCAGATTTCAGCTACTCATTTCTATTTCCTGGTTTTGATCATTTATGATAGACTTATTGAAACTGAGTTTGAAAGGATTAGTCTAATATTTATGAAGTTTAATGCACAGTTACCTAGGTGATATGACATTAGCCATAAATGTTAAAGGTAATGAATATAAAAAAGTACTTTGGTAGGCATAAATTTTTATCAATTATTTCCATACAGATAAGTGATGAGAAGCCAGAATTTAAAATACACAAATTATCAGGAAAACACAGATAGGCCTAAGAAAATCTTAGTTTTGCATTGCAGTTGTTGTTATTGAGTCTCAGTTGGAAAAACAACTACCATGTGAAGCAAGGGAAACAAACAATGGATTTGTTTACTAATTGTTCTGTAAAATGTCCAAAATATACTAATTGCTAATGTTATTAGATGGACACATCAGTCGAGATTTAATAATATTCAGAATATAAGATGTTTTAATAAAAATTAGGCAACTATAATCAAAGAAAATATTGTCTCATATTGCCTATGGGAAAGACTTAAAAGAAGTAGAAACATCACTTTAATGTAATTTGTCACCTAAATGACATATTCATAATTGTGATTGGGCTTTATTAAACACTAGTGTATTCTTAGAAGCCATGTTGGAACTTATAGCTCCTGCATGTCAGTCACCATTAGCTGCTTAATTGAGCTTAGTTGTTACAGTGTTTTGCTATTCTGACAGTTTTGTCTAGTTTGGTTTTGTCTGTCTTTGTGGAAAATTTGGGAACAGAGGCTGTGGTAGGCTTTACTCTACCCATTCATATCTTTGGAAAAGAAAATTCGCATCAAGAAAATGATAAATATCTGCTCTGAAGGTTGAGGTAATTTTATTTTGGAAAGTAAGAGATTGAACATGAAAGACAATTCAGGGTTCCTTTTGTTCTTCTTTTTATTTTTGCTTCATCTATTCCAATCTGTCAATCTCAAGGCTATTTCAAGGACACTTAGTAGTAAAGATGAACTTCTCGGATACTAGTGAGTTAAGTATACTGTCAGTAGCAATTATTTTTCTTGTGTTAAGACATTAGTGGCAAGCACCCTTCTTTAACATTTTCAAAGGATAGTCCTCTTACAATTCTGTCCTGCAAACTACCAAATTAAGATGAAATGAAAATAGAATTCCCATATTCTGATTCCAGAATAGGTATAAATGTCTGTAAATAGACCTATATCATAATATGTAAGTTGGTTTAGCTATGAAGATTTTGCAAAATTATTTTTTAAAACACCACTAGTCAGAAACACATACAAGAAAAAACAAATACATACAAGACACTTTATACATTTGCTTGCTAATTTTCACAAGGACCCACCCATATAAGAGGTTTATCTTATTTCACACACAAGGAAACAAAGTCCAAGTTATAAATTCTTTGCCACAGATTCACATGTGATCAACTCAGGATTTAAAGCCAGATTTTCCTAATTTAAGAGCCTTAAAATCTTTTCACTTTAATAAACTATAGATCTGTGAGCTGCTTATAATCATAAAATACAAATCTCTGTCTTCCCCTATCCCAGCATGTAAGCTGCATAAGGAAAGAGATTTTGTCTATTTTATTCACTGCTGTAACCTCAGGGCCTATGACAGTTTCTGGTACATTGCAGACACCCAGTGAATATTATTCAAGGAAAGTAATCATTAAAGGGTTTTTATTAATTTCAAATTAGGAAGTTGTTATAAGTATCAAAAAATACCAGTAAAGTACTTCTAGGGATGGGTCATAGAGAGACACTGTTGTATAACTGAGACCACTACAATAGCAAAGAGTAGACCATAGATCACCAAGAGAAGAAATGAGGAAAGAACATGTTACAATTTCTAGTCATATTTGTGCTTTAATTCATATTTAATGAATATGACTTCCTAATACATATGACAAAATATATAATATGGTAATATTTTAACATACACAGTAGAATAATATAAATAGTAATATGATACATCAGGAAGAAATGTTTAATTGTGGCTTTTGTGTTCTTGGAAATATCTGATCCAGAGAGAAAAACTTATTTTACCTCCTCTTTTAAGGTCTATCTCAAATGCCACCATTTTCCTTTTAATCCTCCTCCTCCTCCTCCTCCTCCTCCTCCTCCTCCTCCTCCTCCTCCTCCTCCTCCTCCTCCTCCTCCTCCTCCTCCTCCTCCTCCTCCTCCTCCTCCTCCTCCTCCTCCTCCTCCTCCTCCTCCTCCTCCTCCTCCTCCTCCTCCTCCTCCTCCTCCTCCTCCTCCTCCTCCTCCTCCTCCTCCTCCTCCTCCTCCTCCTCCTCCTCCTCCTCCTCCTCCTCCTCCTCCTCCTCCTCCTCCTCCTCCTCCTCCTCCTCCTCCTCCTCCTCCTCCTCCTCCTCCTCCTCCTCCTCCTCCTCCTCCTCCTCCTCCTCCTCCTCCTCCTCGTACTCCTCTTCCTCCCCCCATGCCCTCTTTCCTCTCCTCTGCTGGTCCTGGACCTTGAACTCAGGTCTGACAACTGTCCCTGAGCTTTTCTGCTAAAGGTTAGCATGCCGCTACTTCAGCTACAGCTCTACTTCTGGCTTTTTGGTGGTTAATTGGAGATAAGAGTCTTACGGACTTTATTGCTCAGGCTGGCTTTGAATTGCCATTCTCCGATATCAGTCTCTTTAATAGCTAGGATTATTATAGACATGATCCATCAGTGTTTGGCTATAAAGACCTTCTTGACCATCTTCCCAAACAGGATTTTTTCTCTTCCATTACTTTCATGATTCTTAGGAATTCTTATACCGATTTATAATGTAGATATTTTAAGGTGATTTAATTCTTAATCTCATCTTTTAAACCCCACTACATGTCAAATTATTTCTGAACACTGGTATTATTTTTTTAATCCCTTCAGAGTTTAGCATAAGCAAGTCTTGACATGGACTGACAGAATTAAAATGAGATGAGGTATCAATATTGGAGATCATCAGTGAACAGTGTTACTAATAAGACTCTGTAATCTTATCTGAGTACATTGGAAACTGTCTATACTGGTATTAGAACTAGGAAATTGAAAGGGAATACCAAAATCGAGAGACACAGGGTAAAAAAAGACAAACAACTACAAAAGCAATACTTGCAAAACTGTTTGGTGTAAGTGAACTGAACACCTCATGGGGGGAAAGGGTAAGGGGGAGGAGTGAGGGGGGAATGAGGGATGATGTAACAAACAGTAAAAGAAATGTATCTAATGCCTAACGTATGAAACTGTAACCTCTCTGTACATCAGTTTGATAATAAAAATTTGAAAAAAAAGACACACCTCAGCCTTTGTCTTTGAGGTCTTTCAATGAATCATTTACGTTCTAGTATTAATTTTTGTACCATTACAGTAACTTTCTTGAACCAATGCAGAGGGTTTCCTATTGCAATATGAATAGAATTTATAACCATTAAAATATTTTATCTTTAAGTATTTGTACACAGGAGTTGCCATTTAACAACGTAATTTATGAGTAAAATGCATCTTGATGGATGTCATCCCTTTTAACATTATGACCCTACGATCTTTGTTTAGTTGTAAGTATATTGAGGAAAACTGTGTTTGAGAAAATGACATAAAGAGGTAAAACAACATATAAAGAGGGAATACTTCTAGGAGACATGAGCTCGGATCCTTACCTCCTACATAGGAGGTACATGAAATTTTTTCTTGGCCACCATCTCTTCAGTCTTCTTTTGACAAATTACATATTGATTTTCCTTTTAGAGAATTGTTTCAATTCTGTTAGTGAGGTAGGACTACTAACAATCCTATGCTTAGCTCTAAGAGAACACGGTGACTTGAGTGTAGCTAATCAGCATTGCTATAGTTTGTATGCATCCCTCAATATTCCTGTGCTGGAAACTTGTCCCAAAATGTATGATCCTTTGAGCTGAGGCCTTTCAAAGGTATTTAAGGTTAGTTGAAATTCTCTGTGACTCTACTGGTTTTATAAAAAGAAAAGAGAGATGTGAACACAGACACTCCCTCTCTCTCAATCCTCTCATTTGATACCCTGTGCCCTGCAATGATGTATGATGAAATTCCTCACCAGTTGTTAGCACTTCAGTATTAGCACTTTCTAGCCTTCAAAACTTTAATAAATAAATTTCTATTGTTCCTAAATTACCCAGTCTAAGTATTTTGTCATAGTAGAAAGCCAATGAAGACATTCTATATGCTTTGCCAGAGCCATACTGATGGACATCAACTGGGACAATGAAGCACTCCAACTGTTGATAGAATAGGAAGTAGAACTGCCACTCCTAATGTCTTTCTACAATCTGGATCAAGCCTGTTTGAGGGTGTAAGTAATGCAGAGGAAAGCAGTGTTGAAGGATGGAGATGTACATAATTCAGTCTTTGTATCTGTCCATGGGTGATGGCAGTTCACTCAGTCTTTTCTCTCGTCATACTCTATTGTACCTTTAATCCTATGAGACAATACATAATTTATTATTTAATGCAGTTTGAACCGGATTTGTTTTTCTTAGTAAGTAATTCTAAATAAATATACTACATGACCTTGGACAAGTCATACTCTCTCAAAAGCTCAATTCTTTTATCTATTGCACAGGGATGTTTTCAGTTTCAAATATAACATGAGAATATTTTGACAGCTATGTTTGGAGAAAAAAAAAGGATAGGTGGTAGTACCCTTAAAAAAGACTGTTTACTATGATGGTGTTTTCTTCAGAAAACAAAGAAATGCTTCTCAATCAACCATTATAGAAACTGGCAGAAGCATTAACTCATGCCCAATCCATTATAGTTAAATATATCTCCCCAGGATTTCTCTTTGATGACGAAAAACCACAGATTTCCCCCATTTCTTTTCTTTTTCAAAGAATGTAAAAACCTACTTATTATTCCACCTAGAATATGTAAGTGCTAGCATTTAACTTTAAGGTTGCTTCTTAAAAGCCTGCAAAAAATTTTTGAAATACAGATTTGTTGCTGTCTCACGTACTCCTCATATTCACCTTTTCATTTTGAGTAGGGGTTGTAAATAAGTTTTTAGAGCAAAGCATTTAAGAAATAGCACATTTCAACCTTAGACCATTACATTAGTCATTCAAAGGAGATCTGTTTTAAAATCAGTTCAAATAATACTTGTCCGTACACCTTTCCCTTCCCACTGCTTTCTATATAGTTGTTGAACCAGAAATTTAAATGATAATTTATGTTACCTGAAATTACTGCAATTGCCAAAGGAACTTCATTTCTATCCCTGCATCTTCTGGATCTGGAATCATCTGAATTATTTACATATGAATAAGTTATAGGGAGAAGGCTGCACCTGAGTTTGGCCATTTACGTATGAGATGGGTGAAGAACCTGTTATTATATCCAAATGTTTGTCACCAAAAGGAGATAAACAATTATTGTCCTGATTATGGCTTAGAAATCTAACTTGAAGTATTTGAACCCAGGATTTCACATATTTTTTTATTTTTAATTGTTATTATAAAAGTGATGTGTAGAGAGGTTACAGTTATGTAAGTCAAGTAATGAGTACATCTCTTTTTGGATGATGTCACTCCTTCCCTTGCTCGCTTCCAGTTTTTCCCTCCTGTCCCCACCCACAAGTTGTATAGTTCATTTTCCACAGTGTCTAATATCTGCTTCATTTGTACACCCTTTGTCCTTCCATTTTATGTTTTTCACTTGCTTTTTACTAAGGGACTGATATATGGATACTTAATGATTCTTGAAAAATACTGTTCGAAGTGATAAGCTAGCCCCTAAGTGTAAGCTTTAGAAAGTTACCAGAGGGAATTTAAACAATTGTTTCCTTTTGTGAGAAGGATGCTTTTGCTTTTCTTTTCATTTTTTCCATCCATTTACACTGGCTAGAATCACTAAGAAATACAGCATCATATGGGTATGAAATTATTTTGTGTGCTATTGTATTCCATGCAAATGAATCTTGTAATGGAACAATCTTCATTCTTTTTTTTTTTTTTTTTTTGCCAGTCCTGGGCCTTGGACTCAGGGGCTGAGCACTGTCCCTGGCTTCTTCCCGCTCAAGGCTAGCACTCTGCCACTTGAGCCACAGCGCCGCTTCTGGCCGTTTTCTGTATATGTGGTGCTGGGGAATCGAACCTAGGGCCTCGTGTATCCGAGGCAGGCACTCTTGCCGCTAGGCTATATCCCCAGCCCTTCATTCTTGTATCTATGAATATAGTCTCATACTCAATATAGATTCTGAGGTTCTCATCTAAATTTTTTCTTGACATCTTTAGAATATATCTCTGCCCCTTAAAAAAATTCGGAAGGTACATTTTTCTTAATGCATATGTGAAGACAGCAAGTAGACTTAGTATTCAATAGAATATATGCCTTTATTATATGCAATTTAATGGAATCTAAGAATATCTTATTCTTTTCAAATGGATGTACCAATTGCCAGACAGTTCTGATCATGTTCTTTATTACTAGGATATTAAATTCCTGAGAATAAAAGCTTCCGGTTATGGCCCTTGTTTTTTTTTAACCTGGACAAGGGGCAGAAAAAAAAATTCCATATGGGGATATGGAGGCACGGAGATGTAATTTTCAAATGGTTTCAATAAACAGATAAGTTGAAGATTGTTTTTTCCTACTTTTTCACATCCAGCAATTTGACATACCTATTTTGCAAAAGAAAGGTATACTAAGGAGCCCAAGTGTTTCTCCTACTCCTTCCTTTAGTGTTTTCAGGGTATCTGTTTTAATTTCGAGGTCTTTGATCCATTTGGAATTGATTTTGGTGCAGGATGATATATACGGATCTAGTTTTAGTTTGTTGCATGTGTTGAACCAGTTTTGCTAGCACCATTTGTTAAAGAGGCTGTCTTTCTTCCATCCTATTTTTAGCTCCTTTATCAAAGATTAAGTAGGCATAGTTCTGTGGGTTCATTTATGGGTCTTCAATTCTGTTCCATTGGTCTTCAGGCCTGTTCTGGTGCCAATACCAAGCTGTTTTTATTACTATAGTTTTATAATACAGTTTGAAGTTGGGTATTGTAATTCCTTCAGCACTGTTCTTTCCATTTAAGATTGTTTTTGCTATTCTGGGTCTTTTATTATCCCATATAAATTTCTAGATTGCTTCCTCTATTTCATTAAAAAATTGTGTTGAGATATTAATGGGTATTGCATTGAATTTGTAGATAGCCTTTGGCAATATTGCCATTTTGATGATATTAATCCTCCCAATCCAGGAGCATGGGAGGTTTTGCCATTTCCTTAGTTCTGCCTTAATTTCATTTTTCATGTTTTTAAAGTTCTCATCATAGAGGTATTTCACTTCTTTCGTTAAGGTTATTCCAAGGTATTTTATGTTTTTTGAGGCTACTGCAAAAGGAGTTGCTTTCCTGATTTCATCTTTGGTGTTCGGGTAATTAGCATAAAGAAAGGCCATTGATTTTTGAGGGTTAATTTTATATCCTGCAACTGCCAAAGTTGTGGATCAGCTCTAGTAGCTTGGGAGTAGTCAATGGGGTTCTTTAGGTACAGGATCAATGCCTAAATTATGAAATTGTAGCTGCTCTGTATATCAGTTTGACAATAAAAAAGAAAGGTATACTAATATTAATAATGATGAAAATGAGAATCAGACAATTTACCTACCATCTCAGACTAACAAGTGGTAGACAGAATATGTAAAACTGGGTCTGGAAAAATCTAAACCAGTGGTGATACTGAAGTTTCAACTCAGGGCCTCAGACTTCCTATCCAGGCACTCTACCACTTAAGCTATGCCTTCAGACCTTTTTGCTTTAAATATCATTAATATATGGTCTAGTGTTGAACCATAGTCATTCTGTTTATGCTTCTTGTGTTGTTTGGAATGCAGGTGTGTGCCATCACCTTATTAATTGAGGTGAGAGCTCACTAACATTTTGCTTAGACTGGCCTCAAACTGTGATCCTGTCAGACTCTGTCTCCTAAGTACTTGGTACTGGAGATATGAGCCACTGTACTTAATCGAAATCAGTGTTCTCTCTCTCCCACCCCTCCACTCTCCTTTTCCTCTTTGGTAGTATTGTGGAACAGAGTCACAGTTCTAGCTTTTAATATATGTATATATATATGTATGTATATGTATATACATACATACATACATGCATACATACATATATTACCAGTCCTGAACTCTAGGCCTGGGAACTGTCTCTGTGGTCATTTAGCTCAAGGCTAGCATTCAATCATTTGAGCCACAGCTCCACTTCTAGGCTTTTGCTCCACTTCTAGGCTTTTCTGTGATTAATTGGAGATACCAGCCTCATGGACTTCTTGCCATGGCTGGCTTCAAACCTTGATCCTCAGATCTTAGCGTCCTGAGTAGCTAGGATTACAAATGTGAGCCTCTGGTACATGGCTTAGCGCTAGCTTTTGTTTGTTTGTTTGTTTTTGTTTTTGTTGCCAGTCCTGGGGTGTGGACTCAAGGCCTGAGCACTGTCCCTGACTTCTTCTTGCTCAAGGCTAGTACTCTACCTCTTGAGCCACAGCTCCACTTCCGGCTTTTTTCTATATATGTGGTACTGAGGAATTGAACCCAGGGCTTCATGTATACGAGGGGAGCACTTTAGCACTAGGCCATATTCCCAGCCTATTGCTAGCTTTTAAAGGCAATGTTTCTTAGCCCTTGTACTATTCTGCTTGTCAAGGAAAAAGTCATTGAAAATTTCAGGGGAGTAACCATTTCTACAGGGACCACACAAGGTTCTCTCCAACCTCCCCTCCAGGCCCAAATGTGCTTCTCACTCATATTTCTTTACCTTCCACCACAATCAGCAATAATGACTTTTTAGGGTGATCATAACAGTATAATGGGGTTGATCTACTTTGAAAATATGAAAACTAATACTAAGGAAGGAAGAAATGACTTATTCAAAGTCACCATAGCGAATTAGAAGCAATGCAATGGTCAGTACCAATCTATTTACAACTTCTCTCCTGCAGCTTCCCCTTCCATTAACATATTTATAATCATCTAGTGTTCCAGGATAGTTATGATGGGAAAAACAATTATTTCTGTGGGAATTGGGTAGTGCTATAATATTTTAGGTTTTAAAAAAATATTTCTGGTATACTCGAATGAGCATGGAGAAGTCTCTTTCCTAAAGATTCCTGAGAGTGCTGTGAGAAGCTGAGGACACACTTGTATACCTTGACCTGTAGACTGTGGTCAAGATCAAAATTGCCATGATCTCTTCAACATCCTGACAACAAGGAAACTTTGTATGTCTATCTTAATAGTACTAGCATTGTCACATGTCACAATACATTCATCTGTTCTTGGAAATATTACCCACAACTCCTCATCCTCATCCTCTCCCTTGAAATAGGAAAATCATCTTGTTCTCCACAGTCCAGTCCTAAATAATTTTGCAGTTTATCAGAAAAACAAACTTTCTCTTCCTTTTTTCGTTCCCTTCCTTCCTTCCTTCCTTCCTTCCTTCCTTCCTTCCTTCCTTCCTTCCTTCCTTTCTTCATTTGTTCATTCATTCATTCATTCGTTCCTTCCTTCCTTCCTCTCACCAGTCCTGGCGCTTGGCCTTTGCACCTGAGTGCTGTCAACGAGTTTCTTTTACCCAAGGCTAGCTCTACCACTTGAGCCACATTGCACTTCAGACTGTTTCCGAATAGGTTATTGGAGATAAAAGTCTTATGGCCTTTCTTGTTCAGACTGGCTTTGAACTACAATCCTTAGATCTCAGCCTTGCAAGTAGCTAGGATTATAAGCATGAGATACCAGCACCCAGCTTGTAAGTATGGTTTTTACTTGAGCTGTCTGAAGGACAGGATCTTAAGTTTTGTTCTTTGGCTTTTCTAAAACTATGATCTTGATCATTCTATGCACATCTCTCACCCATTTGGGATCCGAGCTATGAACCACCACACCTAACTTACTTAGATCAATTTCTTGAAATCTGCTTGTATATATCTTTCCTGTCTTGACCCACTGACATTTTAGATCTAAAATGTCCAAAAACAGAACTCTTTATCTTTTCTTGATTGCACCTATTTTTTCTTTTTCATTCTTTGTTTGGTTCTTAACAAAATTGTCTGTTGAATCCTCTATGCTAAAGAACTGGAGGCAATTTTGATTAAATTCTCTCTCCGTCAGCTTCTATATACAGTATGTCAAGTCCTATTCATCACCATAGCCTTTAAGTATCACTATCTAGAAGCGGCTTGCATTAGTTCTCAATGTGTCTTGCCTTGACTTTCTCTGTCTGGTTTATTTTTGGAGGTGGGTGGGATAGGTTTTTTGAAATAGGGTCTCCCTATGTAGTCTGGATTGGACTGTGATTCACAGGCATCTTCAAGGCTGACCTTGAATGCTTGAATCTTCTGCCTTAGCTTCCGAAGTCTTGGAATTACAGAATTATACGGGTGAGGAGGGGCTTGGCTGTTATAATAAACTCCTAAATGGAATTCCTGCTTCCAGTTTCTTTTTTTCTCAAACATCCTCCTTATGATAATCTAATTTAGTTTCTTTCTACCTTTTCATTTCTTGGTAGTCAACCACTTTCTCAATGAGTTGTATATCCTGAGCCCCTAATTTTTTTTTCTTTCTAAAAACATTTTTCTTATAACAGGAATGTGGCTTAGTTGTAGAGTGCTAGACTTGTATGCATGAAGCCCTGGATTCAATTCCTCAGTACCACATAAACAGAAAAAGCTAGAAGTGGGACTGTGGCTCAAGTGGTAGAGTGTTAGTCTTGAGCAAAAGAAGCTCAGGGACAGTGACCAGGCCCTGAGTTCAAGCCCTAGGACTGACAAAACAAAAAAATACAAAACAAAAAATCTCCTCATTCTCCACTTCTAATTGAACAAAATCAGAGGCAACAAGAAGAGCAATTGAAATGTCTTCTCAATTTCTAGACAATAGATTAAAAAATCCTTATCTCTCTGAATAAACTTACAATAATTATTTTAGCACCCAGCTCAGCTAATCTAATTGTGGGGGGTCTTTCTTGATTCATCCCAAAAAGTTGGCTTTCTTTCCAGTATTGTCCCATCATTTCTCAATTATTTGCATTAGTATTCATCTCTTCACACACCATTTATTATTTACATGTCTACTTTCAACACCACATTTATGGGCTCTTCGAAGGGCAGGCACCTATCTTAAATCATCTTTGCATTTATAGCACCTGCCACATTTTCTGGAACATTCTAGAAACTTACAAAGCTTTTCAATCAATAAATTAATAAATTTACTCATGGATAAGAGGATTATCTTTGGCAACAAGTTGTGACCTTGCTCAACTTTTCTCTTCTACTCAGAAAAGCACATTCAAATACAGGTGAGTGAGCACTAAAACAAGGTGGGGAGTGAGAGGAAAAAAATTCTGCTCAGTGTGTGTGTGTGTGTGTGAGTGTGTGTGTGTGTGTGTGTGTGTGTAGCAGGACAGTTATCAGTGGAGGGGTAAGAGTGAATGGAAAGGGCAAATGAGGATAAATATGGTTTCAGTAGATTATGAACCTATATGAAAACAGAAGAATGAAATCTGCTGTCATTGTCTTAGATGGGGATAAGGGTAAGAGAGAGTGTTAGATCAGATGAGTTTGTTCAGAATATCACAGGAATATAGAAATGTAAAAAATGAAAACATACCTTTGTACAACTAATGTATGCTAATAAAATAAACCCAGATGCCCCTCAGTAGAAGAATGGATCAGGAAAATGTGGTACATATACACAATTGAATTTTATGCCTCTATCAGAAAGAATGACATTGCCCCATTTGTAAGGAAATGGAAGGACTTGGAAAAAGTTATACTAAGTGAAGTGAGCCAGACCCAAAGAAACATGGACTCTATGGTCATCCTTATAGGGAATAATTAGCACAGGTTTAGGCAAGTCACAGCAGAGGATTACAGGAGCCTAATAGCTATACCCTTACGAACACATAAGATAATGCGAAGTGAAATGAACTCCATGTTATGGAAACGACTGTTATATCACAGTTGTAGCTGCTTTCAATGTGCCATATGTAACTGCAGCCTCAAACTGAATTATGAAACTGTAACCTCTCTGTAATTCAGTTTGATAAGCTTAAGCAACCTCCAAAATTAGAAAAAAATAAAGAATACAATGGAGTAAGGATCTCTGTGATTGGATCAAAATATTTTGGAAAATAAATTTAAATATATTGGTTTCAGCCCAGTCCAAAACTTGTGATACTCATTGTCGTGACCTAACCCTATGACTGAAAAATGGTGGCAGACCCAACAAGTGTTGTCTTCTGCATTTCTTTGAACATGTACAGGGGGTGATTTTAGGCTTAGAATTGTTGCGCATTTCTTTTAAACTTGTTACTTTTTTCATACTTTAGTGTTTTGGGCTTGTGTGTACCCTGAAGCTTTTAATGATGGAAACATTTTTATGAAAGTAGTATATTCATCATTGCCCTTTCTTATAAATGCAGCCTGCAGGTCAGTACTAAAGCCCATTGCAGGACTGTTTATATTAGTTTATTTCTTGCCATACTGCTCTATGTATGAACAGCATTTCTGCACTTCTGGGGTTGTCATTGCAAATCCCTTAGAACATTATGTGATATCCTTGAAGTAATCATGAAACATTTTTGTATTACTGAGGACTGAACACGGGGGCTCATATATGCTAGGGAAATGTTCTGAGTTAGACAACTAACATTCCACCAGTTCCCCCAAATTATTTTTAAGCCGAATTTAGAGAGAACATTTATAAAGTTTTAGCTGTACACAAAGGCTCCAATGGCTCTTCCAATTCTGTCATTGTATGATTAAAATCTTACTCTAGGCTAAAGGAAATGAGTAATTTCCTCTTGTGAAAGGAGAAATTGAGTCAAGTAGAAATGTTGTAAAGACTATAGTCTTTATTTACTTTAAATGATTCCTCTCAAAGTTGAAAATCTAACAGTGAACGTTTTCATAATAGCTCCTCTTACAGCATCCACAAATGCTATGAATTAAAAAAATAATTCTCTCTAACATATATTCCATTCAGCAAAATTTGAGTCTTGAGTATGTTTTGTTTGTGGGAAGTTGCTTCTTTCTTGAAGAAAAACCTGGTGTTTTTTGTTGTTTGTTTGTTTCTTTGCTAGTTTATATGCATGGAAGAGGATTTGATACATGAAAACTGTCTGAGCAGTTTTCAAGTGTTACTCAGTAGGTTCTTAGAAAACTTTCCTTGTTTTTTTTAATGCAAAATAAGAAACTCAGGTATCTCAGTCGAAATGAGATATTCAACCTGTAAAACAAATACAAAGGATACTTTTACAAGGGCAACAAAATTCTTTTTTTCTTTCTTGGATGAAAACTAGAAAATGTGAGTTTCAGTCCCCTCCGTACAAGTTCCTTATGTTCTTAGGCTAGGTGCATCTTCCCTCCAATAGGACCAAGTAGAAGTCAATAAGATTACAGTGATATTTGCTCTAAGAAATTTAAAAAAACATCCAAGTTAAGTACCATTTAGAGTGCCTTGCTTCATATTCAGAAAAGACAACAAGGTCAAGACAAGTAGGTCTACACCTTCCATATGATGACCAGAATGTCACCAAAAGAAGTTTAGAAATTCCCTTTTAGCTGACTGATATGACAGTGCCATTTGTGGTAGTGTGGGTAGGTTTTTTTTTTTTTTTCCAGTTGTGAGGCTTGAAGTCAGGGCCTGGGTGCTATCTCTGAGCTTTTTTGCTCAAGGCTAGCACTAATACTTTGATGTATAGCACCACTTCCAGTGCTATGAGTTTCACAGACTTTTCTGTCCTGGCTGGCTTTGAACTAAAATCCTCAAATTTAAGCCTCCTGAGTAGCTATGATTACAGGTGTGAGTCATTGGTGCCCAGTAGTGTGGGGTAATGTAAAAAGACCTACACCAAGAAAATTAAGGCAGCTTACTTGAATTCCTCCACTTTAGGGAATATACTATTTCCTAGGTTTTTTTTTTTGAAGCTGTAGTTTCTATGTCCTTGGCACAAGGAGATCTCACCAGGATGGAGTCAGTACTTTGGCATCAGGTATGCAGTTGTATTTTTTATGGATACTGGTCTTTGACCAATTTCAGAAGCCAGAACCCTTTACAATTCTAAA
>NC_063188.1:43531967-43578971 GCF_023159225.1 Perognathus longimembris pacificus
CATCCTGGAAATGCTCTGCCTTTGGCACAGCTGACCCTAGCCCCTTTCCTGTGACTGTAGAGATTAATGTTTGTACTACAATCTTGTTTTGAGGAAAATGTGCAAGAATTCTTACTAACCAATTCCTCATTTGATCTTCCTAGATTCACAGACAAACATCAGTACTTTCCTCAGGACAAAAACTGACAGAATTGGAGTGGATATTTTTTCTGTAGCTGAGTACTCCAAAAGAATATTGCATATTTAACACATTCATATGCGGTATTACCCACGGGAAGAGAAGCAGAGGGAAAGAAAGAGAAGCTAGGTATCTCCTAGCTCTGCAGTGCCTTACTAGGTTAGTCCAAGGAGGATGTAAGATGAAAGAGCTGTCTTGGTATGTTATGGTTCATGGGTTAGCTGCTAGTGAATCAACTGCTTTTCCTTAGATGTGTTTCTTTAGTGTTTCATGGCCCAGAGGACAGGAAGAAGTAGGGATTAGTTCACTGTGTGTATTTTTGTTATTTCAATTTTCTTATTTTTCCATTTCTCTTTTTCCACTCTCTTCTACAACTCTCAGTTTTTTGTTTCCTTTATGCCATCTCCAGTTGTGTTCACATGGGAATGACTGGCTCATAAATTTAAATGAATAGTGCTGGGTGGATAAGCAAGTAGATTCTATGTCATGTGGCCTCCACTCCAAGCTACAATATTTTCAGTGCTTATCCAAAGATTCTTGCAACACATCTGAACTTCTCTGGCCTGCCCAAATCTATCAGAGTAGAAATCCCTGAAGACCAGGCTATTCTGTAAGATTTACGATTCTTGTAGTTGTTAGTCAAGTGGAGACTGCATCTGTCTTCTGGTAGATAAGTATTTTTCAGTTTCACTATTGTCTGAAACAAGGTGGTGCATTTTTTTAAGAGACAATGTAATATATAGGAAGGAGCATTGACCTGGGAACTAAATGCAAACTCAGCTACCAACTACTAATGTGATTTTGCTAACCTTGAACTAGTTATTCACTCTCTGCAGGGTTCTGTTTCCTTATATGAAAAGAAGTATCTACTTGTCTGTGTGAATTTTAGATGTACATTCAATAAATAATTTATGATGTCAGCAATTTCTTTTTCCTCTACACAGACTGAATCTGGGTTGCGAACATAGGTGTATATGGTATAGTACAGAGTAATACTGGAAACAATAGCAGTTATCTATTCAAGTAAGAAATAAGTCATGCATCTTGGTGTGTGAATATGCAAAAAAGTACACATATAAGCTATAATGGGTTTAAAAATAGTATTGTTTCCCCACATTCTATGAGTGATACTTGTTGTCCTAATTATTTACTATTGCATAACATACCATCAAATGTCAGTATGATAACAGAAACATTATTATTTACTGTTGTTGTTTTTTAATGATTTGCCTCAGATGAATGGCTTCTCTGCTCTACATAAAGTTCACTGAAACAGGAGTCTTCTAAGAACTTAAGTGGGTCACAGAGTCCAAGATGGCTTTACTCACATGCTTTGGTGGGTGTGGCTGGAGATAGGTTCAGGTCTTTGCTCTAATGAATCCTAGGGCCTCTCTCTGTCTATAGTTTCTCTATCAGGGTAGCTTTCTCAGGGCTTCCAAACAACACAAAAGTGGAAGTTTGTAGTCCTTCCTAAGTTTTAAGTTTTGTAATCATAAAGTGCCATTCCATTTCACTTTTTGCTTCAGTTGAGTCACAGGCCAACTAGCATTCACAGAATTAGCTCACTGGAAAATTACTTGAGAGACAAACGACTTTATGTTTATCATTTCTTAAAAAAAGTAGGACATATATTGAATTGTAAAAAGAAAATAAGGTAAAACTTTCCATATTTTGATAGCCTTATGAAAAATATATGCATCATATAATGCCATATTGTTTGAAAAGTGTGTATATCTGTATAAGAGAGAGACAGAGATACAGAGACAGAAACAGAGGTAGAGAACACAAGATAAAAAATCTGCAAGATAAGTGTAAGGGTTGCTGAAAGACCACCATGTGGTTCAGGCAGAAAAGTTTATTGGGAGAACCAAATTACCAGCCCACACCAGATGTTGGTGTGCAGAGAGGAAACTAATGGTGGAGAGAGATTATATAAAGAAAGGTGAGGAAGAGATGTGGCCAAATTGTATGAGGAAGTGACTTCAGAGGATGAAGAAATGACCTCAGAGCCTGGGAGACCCCCCCACCCCCACTACACCCAGGTCCACCAGTTATCTGAGTTACAGTTGCTGGGCAGGGCCTTCCTAGGGAGGGCCACATGCAGTTTTGCATGGAGTGATAGCAAAGGGGACTGGGTCTACATGTGGTTTCACATGGAGAGAAAACAAAGGGAAGGGCTATTTTTCCTAGGCAGTTCTAAAAATAAGCAACAAAAGGTTTAGAATAGTTGCTATGGTTTTTGAGTTTACTGTTTTCTAAATGATTACAAGAATTTATTCTAGGTTGGAGGCAAGCACACACGACACTGAGTTCTAAAGGATCATAGAATCAGAAGCAATAATTGTATATTAATTGAGAAATTGTAGAGAATAATAAAATGTATATGTCTTAGTTGTGCTAATTTAATATACAACTCATGAATATATACATATTTGCTGTAGCATTAAAATGTTTCTTTCAGTATGGCCTTGCTGTCTTGATTACCTTTTGTCTGTGGTATTTTGATGAATGTTCAAGGTTTAACAACTATTGAAAAAATGACCCAAATTGTGTATTTCATAATTGCCATGATATAAATACTGTCACTACTATAGTTTGAATTTGAAATATCTCCTCAAAAGGCTTACATATTGAAGTCTGAGCCCCTGGCTAGTGGTGCTATGCAGAAGTGATTGGATCATGCAAGAGAGTTAACTTCCTCAATGTGTTAATGCATTGATGAGATCACAATGAATGGGGTATCAGGCAGGCTCAGATTGGAAGGATTAGGGCATTGAGGCATACCTTTGAAGAGTGTCTTATATTCCTGACCCCTTCCTGTCTCACTACTTCTTTTCTTCCTTCCACAAGAGGATTAGCTTCTTTGACCACAGGTTCCCGCCACCACCAAAATGTTCTGCCTTGTCTCAGGCCTACAGCAATAGAGCTTGTTGACCTTGGAATAAAACCTTTGAAACCACAACCTAAAATAAAAACCTTTCTTCATTTGAGTTGTTTCTCTCAGGTGTTTTGTTACAGTGGTGAAAGACTGATTAACATAGTCACCACAGCTGCTTATATGTTACCAATGTACCAAGATAGTTCTACTATATACATACAATAAATTTTAATTATCTCAAGAACATAGGTGAATATAAAAGGTAGTAAAACCTTTTTTAACCAATAGCTGGGTGTGTTGGCACACTCCTGTCATGTTAACTTCATGGAAAGTGCCAATAGGCAGAGCATGGTTCAGGTACTTGCACTGCCAGGAAGAGAGATCCTATTAGTGCAAAGAATGATAGAGGCATTGCTCAACAGTAGAGTACTCACCTAGCAAGTGTGAGGTCCTGAGTTCAAGTGCCAGTACTGTTAACATATACATATATATGTGTGTGTATATGTGTGTCTATATACAAACTCATATATGTATATATATGTGTGTAACTTATTTGTTTGTATTTTTAATTATTAATAATGGCAGTATTTATCATCGGGCTCTGGGAATTGCTAATTTCTTTTAAAATCAATAATTGTTTCTTGTGTCTGTACACCGTTTGGTTTTGTATTTCTCTCTCCATGCTCACAATATGATACATTTTTATGATTTTAATCCCCAGGTTTTAACAGAATATGTTATAAAATTTGTGTATACAGTTTTTTTCCATGTTTATAACACCCTCTCCTAATCAATCTTTCATAGTTGTTTCAGTTACATTTGTTTTGACTACCCCCTTACCTTCTTGTAACTTGCCTTCACTCAGTTACAGAGTAGTTTGCATGGAAATGAATCTCTCATTTTTTTCTCTCTCAATGTAATTTTATAGAATACAAATTATAGTTAGCATCAGCATGTGTTGGGGATTCACTCTGCCCTTCCCCCAGCCCTGGGGCAGTGTGGGAGGGAGCCCCTCACACTTCTGGCTTCAACCGGAAGAGAAGCAAGCGGTCCCGGCCTCTTGGTTCGGCCATGTGTCTAATGGTGGAGGCCTGGCCCTTGGGGGATTGTGGTCCCCACCCACAGAGGAAGTTTCATAATATCACCTGATGGGCAACCTAGCTCAGCTAATCAGTTAGTCACCCCAAGTCCCTCCCCTTCCACTTTTATCACCATAATAGATTCTTCTGCCTGCCCTCTGGATGGGTGAGATGTATGGACCATCGAACTGTCTCCCTGATGCCTCTCTCCACCGCTGCTCCTGACATGTGACAGGAGGGGGGGGTATTGGCAACCTTTCCTCAACTTAGTGTAATCCATGAGAACACACTTTGTTCCTCTGCCAGCAGGAGGAATAAAAGCCTAGTGTTCTTTCATAGTTTGGGATCAGGCATTTCCCCCCTGGAGATAGGGGGAAAAGGGGGTCCAGAGCCCCCCAACAAACATGCTTGTGAGTAATTACAACTGATACAATTCAACTGATGGGAACAGAACTGGGCAGCAATCTATGACCATAGAATGTCCTAGTTATGTGCATTAAATCTGCCATTACCATGGAGCTAAGTTAGGCAATACCATGTTTTGTATTGTTTCTTTCATGTGAAGGACAATTATGTTTTCAATAAAATACCGCATAATACAGAGCTGCATAATACAGAGTTCTACAGAATACTTTACAAGGAAGATTTACAACATTGGTTTATTCCTGCTGGTTTAAATTTTTTTTCCCTTTATTGTCAAAGTGAAGTACAGAGGGGTCACAGTTTCATATGTAAGGCAGTGAGTACATTTCTTGTTCAACTTGTTACGTCCTCCCTCATTTTTCTCCTCCCCCTTCCCTTCCCCTTCCCCCCTCCAGCCCATGACTTGTACAGTTGCTTTATACCAAATGGTTTGTAGGTATTGCTTTTGGAATCATTTGTCTTTTAATCCTTTCTCTCTCCATTTTGATATTCTCTTTCCCTTCCCTAGTTCTAATATATGTATATACATTATCCAGGGTACTCCGATGAGATACAGTGATAGCAGGGGTACAACCACAGGAAGGGAATATGAGAGAAACTGAAAAAGTATGGTTTCACATGGCATGTTGAAAATAATTACAACAGTGATACAACACTCATTTCCATAACATGCAGTTCATTTCACTTAGCATCATCTTATGTGTTCATAAGCACATAGCTATTGGGATACTGTGATCTTCTGCTATGACTAGCCTAAACGTGTACTAATTATTCCCTCTTAGGGAAACCATAGAGTCTATGTTTCTTTGGGTCTGGCTCACTTCACTTAGTATAATTTTTTCCAAGTCCTTCCATTTCCTTACAAATGGGGCAATGTCATTCTTTCTGATAGAGGCATAGCATTTCATTGTGTATCTGTACCACATTTTCCTGATCCACAATTCTACTGAGAGGCATCTGGGTTGATTTCATATTTTAGCAATGACAAGTTGTGCTGTGATGAACATTGTTGTGCTGGTGGCTTTAGTGTGGTCTTGCTTGTAATCTTTTGGGTAGATGCCCAAAAGTGGGGCTGCTGGGTCATAGGGGAGCTCTATGTTTAGCCTTCTTAGGAACCTCCACACTGCTTTCCAGAGTGGTTGAACAAGTTTACATTCCTACCAACAATGTAGTAGGCTTTATTTTTGGCCACATCCCTGACAGCATTTGTTATTATTAATTTTCCTGATAATGGACATTCTTACTGGGGTGAGGTGGAATCTCAATGTTGTTTTATTTGCATTTCTTTAATGGCCAGTGATGTAGAGCACTTTTTCATATGTCTCTTGGCCAGTCTCATTTCCTCTTCAGAGAAGTCTCTTTTTAGGTCTTTAGGCCCCTGTTGAGAGGCCATTGGTTCGTTGAGGATTTGTTTTGGAGGAATTTAATTTTTTGAGTTCTGTGTATATTTTATATATAAGGCCTTTGCCAATTGTATGGTTGGTAAAGATCTTCTTCCAATTTGTGGGCTTTCTTTTTACCTTGCAATCTATGTCCTTTGCCCTGCAGCTCTGCAGTTTGATGTAGTCCCATTTGTCTAACCTTTCTTTGATTTGTTGTGTTTCTGGGCCTTTATTAAGGAAGTTTCGTCCTGTGCCAAGGAGCCCAAATGTTTCTCCTATTCCTTCTTGTAGTGTTTTCACAGTATATAATTTTACTTCAAGGCCTTTGATCCATTTGGAATTGATTTTGGTGCAGGGTGATATATAAGGATCTATTTTTAATTTGTTAGAAGTATTGAACCAGTTTTGCCAGCACCATTTGTTGAAGAAGCTGTCTTTCTTCCATTATATTTTTTAACTCCTTTATCAAAGATTAAGTAGGCATAGTTCTGTGGGTTCATTTCTGGGTCTTCAGTTCTGTTCCATTGGTCCTCAGGCCTGTTTTTCTGCCAATACCATGCTGTTTTTATTTCTATAGTTTTGTAATCTAGTTTGAAGTTTGGTATTGTAATTCCTCCAGCACTGTTCTCCCTGATGTTTTCTTTATGAAGGGATTTGTGAGGGGACTAGGTAGAATTATAAGGAGGATATGTAATAGCCAGCCAGCCTAGGAAATAATCACATCTCTGACTTTGTTCTGAGACAGTTAACATTTGCTTCTTCTCCTATTTTATATTTCATTAAAGTAACTATTCAGTCAAATATTGTGTGAGGATAGTCCATACAGAGAAACTCCAATGCCCTCATTTGATAGAATTTCTCAAACTGTGTTCTAGTTCCATGCCTTTCTTGTTATATTGATTTGTTCATCTCAGAAACTTGAACATGTAATGGTAACTGAATTTTCTGCTCCAGATTGACTTTTTTTGTTATCTAGGTTACTCTCTCAAATGGTGATTGGACAACAGAGGTTTGATGGTATTTTACTAGGAGAAGAATTTCTAGGAGTAATTAGAAACTGAAATCTTTTTTAAAAGATAAACAAGACTGTAAGTCAAAACATCAGGAGCTATTTGTGAATTTAAATTTTTCTTTTTAACTTTATTTATTTATTTTTCTTATTTATTGTCAAAGTGATGTATAGAGAGGTTACAGTTTCATAAGTTAGGCATTGGGTACATTTCTTGTACTGTTTGTTACCTCCTCCCTCATTTCTCCCTCCCCCTCCCTCTCTCCCTCTCCCCGCATGAGTTGTTCAGTTGGTTTACACCAAACAGTTTTGCAAGAATTGCTTTTGTAGTCATTTTTCTTTTTATCTGGTGTTAATCGATTTTGGTATTCCCTTTCACTTTCCTAGTTCTAATACCAGTATATACAGTTTCTGATGTACTCAGATAAGATACAGTGATAAATTTTTCTTTGTAGCCTCAAGTTATCGAAATGACCACGGGCGACTTAAGAGATCAGTGATTACTCCTTTGTATAAGTAGTTGTAGTTGGAAAAGCCATCTCCTTCTTGATATCTGACTAGAAGTGGCGTCCTTAACTAATGTAAAAGTAGTTTTAAAATTCTTAAAACTTGAACTAAGTCTAGTGTCTCCTACAAATACTCTGAACCACTTGGAAAGCTGAGATGATGAGGACTGTTGTTCCAGGATAACTCAGGAAAAATCATTCTTGAGCCACCAACTCAATCTAAAAAGCTCGGGGTGTTAGTATGTACTAGCTATAAAGGGAAATGCAGATAAGATCATGGCCAGGATGGCCCAAACAAAATATCATGATCCTATTTCAAAACATCCAGAGTTGAAAGGACTGAGGGAATGACTCAGTTGGTACACAACCTTCCTGATAAGTGTGCAGCCCTGAGTTCAAATTCCAGTATCACTAAAAAGATTATTCTTAGAACTTGAAATACTCTTTGCCTGTGTTATGTTCCCCATTTCCTTCCTTTTTTCTTTTTCATTGTTTCTTCCCATTCATTCTTTTTTTTATCACTTCTTCCTTCCTTTTTCTCTTACTCCCTTCTTTCTTTCCTCCTCCCTTCCCTTCTCTCCCATTCTTTTGTTCCTTCCTCTCTACCTCCTTTCCTCCTTCTTTCTTTCTTTCTTTCTTTGTTCTTCTAATTCTATCATACTAGAAAACTAATACATATCTAGTAGTGAACTTTGTAGGCCATGGGTACTTTGAAGTGTAGACTTTAAATGCATCCTATTTGTAGGAACAATGCTTTAGAATAAGCTCGATAAATTTGAATGTTTTATCCTTCAACTTTCCCACAAAGAATCACTAATCCCAGTCTTTTCTTTGTAATTTTTTAATTTTTATTAAGTAGTTGTACAAAGTGGTTTCGACTTCAAACGTCAAGTTATGAGTACAATTGATCTTGATCAACTTTACCCCTTCCATTGTTCTCCATTTCCCCTGACTGTCCCTACCCTCGTTACATAGTTCAATATTTATGTAGCGTACATGGAATAGAATGACTGCATTTGTTCACCCTATCTCCCTCCATTTGTACATGTTCTTTTAATTTTGACAGTCAAGAATTCTTTCACTGTGAATCTGAAGCAAAGGCAACATTTTACTATGGCTTAAAAGGTTAATCTAACTACTCTGTGTTTTAAGCCAAAATGGAACATAAAGGTCCATGAAGTATTTGCAGTGGTAAATGGTCCTACATTACAACCAGAAAGACTTGTAAAAAGAAATGTTCATTAGGACTACAAATGGATAAAAAGACATTTTAAAAATGAATCTAATTGTGCATTTCTTATGAGAAATTCTATTATCTTCTTCAAACTCCAATAGCTTTGAGAATGTCAAAGTCACATATCTATCAAGTTACATAGCTATCGAGAAGTAGTGCCAGGATTTAAATTTAATTCTTTCAGTTGTCAAATTCATGTTGCTTTCCAATTTACAGTCACTAGGCCATGAGTAGATAGTAAATGCTGCTCTGTACTGCTTTGATCTGGCTGTTTGATTTCATAAAAGAGGATTTCCAAGTTTACTTTGTAGTGACTTAGGTATTCCATTTGAGAGCTAAGCAAGATTGGCACCCAGGAATCATGTATCTGTTCACCTGCTGTGTCCAATGAATCCACATTGAGAAATGAAAAAAAAAAGAATCCTGCTCTCATCCAGGAACTGGTCTGATGATCAAAATTAGTTCTTATTCATGCTACTATGTGCTGGACTATCCTGTATAACTAGCTTTCTAGTTTACCTAGAGAAGGTCATAGAAAAACAACACTAGACAAAGTCACACTGAGACCATAATGGGATGAAGCATAGGTAAGATAACTGCGCATTCCATTGAGTTTCAAACATCCAACTCTGTCTCCCAAATTGAAGTAAATTTTCCAATTAGGTTTAACTGAATCAACCCTCTTTGTAGATACATTTTATTTATATACCCAGTCATAGACTTGGACACATTTTTTTTAGACTAGATCTTACTGTGTCCTAGACAGGCCTTGAACTCACTAGGTAGCTTAGGCTGGCTTCAAATCTGCAATCTTCTGCCTTAGCCTCCAAGGTGGTATGCACTATCAGTCATTGCATGTCCTCACTCTCTGATAGAATCCTATTTTGTGGAAACCTCTGTTTAATTAGACTATTCCCAAGATTACAATCTAAACCCAAACCACTTATCAGATCATTCTAACAGCCTCTTTCTAAGAAAACCTCTTGAAATATATTGTGTCCCTCACTTGTACAAGTAATAGGCCCAAATGGTTGGATGAACAGAATTGATAACAGATTCTTATTATAGTCTGGGTCCATTCTGTAGCCTATTTCTTGCTTGAATTATCCTTTAAAAAGGCATTCCTGGGCTAGGAATGTGGCTTAGAGGTTGAGTGCTTGCTTAGCATGCACGAAGCCCTGGGTTCGATTCCTCAGCACCATGTAAACAGAAAAGACCGGAAGTGGTGCTGCAGCTCAAGAGGTAGAGTGCTAGCCTTGAGCAAAAAGAAGCCAGGGACAGTGCTCAGGCCCTGAGTCCAAGCCCCAAGACTGGCAACAAAAACAAACAAACAAACAGGCATTTCTGATGGAGGACACTTTTGTTTGCTATGTGAAACAATATCTTAAGTTTGGTGTGTGTGTGTGTGTGTGTGTGTGTGTGTGTGTGTGTGTGTGTGTTCCAGTCCTTTGGCTTGAAAATCAGGGTCTGATGGGGCTGGGGATATAGCCTAGTGGCAAGAGTGCCTGCCTCGGATACACGAGGCCCTAGGTTCGATTCCCCAGCACCCCATATACAGAAAACGGCCAGAAGCGGCGCTGTGGCTCAAGTGGCAGAGTGCTAGCCTTGAGTGGGAAGAAGCCAGGGACAGTGCTCAGGCCCTGAGTCCAAGGCCCAGGACTGGCAAAAAAAAAAAAAAAAAAAAGAAAAAAGAAAAGAAAATCAGGGTCTGGGCATAATCCCTGAGCTTTTTCTGCTCAAGGCTAGCCCTCTACCACTTGAACCACAGCACTAATTCCAGCCATTTCTGACTAGTTTACTGGAGATGAGTCTCAAGGACTTTCCTGCCCTGGCTGCCTTAGAACCGCTCTACTTAGATCTTCACCTCCTGAGTAGCTAGGATTATAGGCTTGTGTTCAGTTAATGTACCTTCAGTGTCAATTTAAAATTCAAGTAATTGGGTACAGTCCCACAGATGAGTCAGTAAAGAGAAGTGGCTGTTATTGCTGTGAGGGGCTTAAAGCAGATAACACAAGGACATCTTGTTAGAAAACTTAGTTTCTAGTTTTTTCCCTATTTGTAAATGGTTTCATAAACAGAATCAAGTTGTTTGCCCTCTTTGAGACTTATGGATTTATATCTAAAATAAGAAATTTGGATAGTAGAGGTCTCTGGGGGTTCTCTTAAATCAAATATTGGGTGGTTCTATTATTTGAAAGCCACTCTAGAGATATTATCTGCTTTCTCTTGTAGATAATGCCATGTAACTCTGAAGAGTTTTGCTATGTAATGTACCTCAATAATTTACTTTTGAAAGATATCTGAAGTACATAAAGGTAAAGTTTGTCATTTTCTTCACAAATATTTGCAAACAGATGGCTGGCATAATTGTTCCTGGTGTTAAAGCAGATACTGTTAAAATATAATAAGAACCAGATAAATCTGCAAGAACTCTCTCAACTCTGTCTCTAGAGTATCAGTGCTAATAAGTCAAATTAGTCATTTTTATTTAGGAGATATAAAAAGGCATATGGCTTCATGCTGTACCAGATGTCATAAAATTTTGGAGAAAAGTGTTGCTTACAAAGCTTCTAGAGGGATTGTTTCATAAAAGTACTTTAACCTTTATAGCTTACAAAACTAGTTGGTTTCCTTTCTTCATAAACAATTTTTTTGGCCTGAGTTCTCTTTAAGAATGAAGGTTCAGTAGGTAGGATAGAAAACACACTGCTAGGAGAAAAATAACTGGACTGCTGCCTACAGGAATTTTTGTTTAAAAATGGATTTTATAGAAGCTAGGATTTTTATGTGAGTCTAAAGCATGTAATGATAAAATAGATTTAGAATTTTGGTTTTAAGTAAAATGAGAGTACATTCTAAGAAGATATCTTGCATCTTTTAACCATTATGCATACTTGAATTACAATGATGAGCACAATATGTACATATTTCATATGTGTTAATTAAAATATCTTAATTCATATTTAAGTTCCTTTCAGTTTTTGGTCTCTCTTTTTACCGTGTTGAACACTGTGCATGTGTGTGTAACTGTGGAGTTAAAGGATCTTTCATTTACTGTGATTTAGATTTCAGAATTTGTTTACTCTTGCATTTTCTCACTACTACTATTTTATTTCCTTATTTATTAACCTTATATATTATTATATTATAATATCATATATTCAGAAAGATATCTATCTTTTTTTCCTTTTAATGTTTCGTTAAAGGAAGTCAGGCTAATTGAAAAGGTAACAAAATTTGAAATAGAAATTTACAATTCAACCTCTACAAATTTCTGCCTGAGTCTGTTATTGAAATTGTGGTTGACATCATGCAAAAAATATGTTATAAGAGATTTGATCAACGAGAAAGGCATTGGACATAATCATAATCAGTAAGATTATCAGAAAAATATAGTTCTCAAACACTAACAGAAATTCAGTAGTTTGATATGAAGGATACTTGTAAGGATAAATAATATTTCAATGATAATCATTAGAAAAAAAACTACCAATTTTGGCTGCCTGAATTGCAAAGTTAGCATTTGAGTTGTCATAGTAACTTGCATACATTTGTTCCTTGAAGTGATTTTGATTATGCAACCGTAGAAGACTTTCAAAAATTTTTATAATATATTAGATTCCTTATGCCCTCAGTTTCTTTAAAACAAAATTACATTTCAATTCTTATCTTTTAAATTGTACTAAAACCAAAGTGTGTTTTTTAATCACATTTTGCATAATATATTATCTACAAATCTATTAGATAATGAATTTGTTATATAGTTTTATAGTTGACTTTTACCATTATCAAAAATGAATTAAAGTAGTTGATTTTAACATTTCCAAGGATAAAGATTTCTTATGTCTATGAAAATACTTCTTGGAACTTACCTCCTCTTTGCAGCCAAGAAAGCAGCTGTTCATTTCACATTTTTCAGTTATGATGCATTATAGTTTCTACTAGCTCAGCATTGCAGGTTTGCCTTCTACTCATAATCATAAAAGGAACTCAGTAGCCAAACATGTGACTAGCATATGGTAGGCCTTAGGTTTGATCTGCAGCACCACAAACTAAGGGGACAAAATGGAGGAAAATGAAACATAAATGGTAGCACATGTCATTCATTTAACAGATGAGTTTACATATTGGTTAGGAAGCTCTTGGTGAGAACTGATTAACTCCTTAGACAAGTGTGGTACTCAAATTGGGAACTCCTTGTTTAGAGTTGTACAATACTACATTCTTACTTCATTGACTTTGTTGGTCTAATTCTCAAAGTGGTACTGAGGACTCCCCTTTCCAAATATAAACCTGTAATTTTAGTGGGATGTTACCAAAATGGCACTAGTATAATACAATACATTGGTCACCCTCATTCTAGTTATCTTTTAAGGCTTGTTGTGGGAGATGGAGATATAATGCCTGGCTTAGATGGTTCTTTGGATAATGAAAAATGGTAAAGGCTGAGTATTGTCTGTTTTGAGCTGAAGGAGAGTATTTCCTGTCTAAGAGAAAAATACATTGAAAGTAGCATGGTTGGAAATCCAGATCAAATTATGCAGTGGGTAACAGTGTAATCTCAATGTTGTTTTGATTTGCATTTCTTTTATGGCCAGTGATGTAGAGCACTTTTTCATATGTCTCTTGGCCATTCTCATTTCCTCATCAGAGAAATCTCTTTGTAGGTCTTTAGCCCACTTGACGAGCGGGCTATTAGTTCTTTGCGGTTTTGTTTTGGAGGAAGGTAATTTTTTTAGTTCTGCATATATTTTAGATATGAGGCCGTTGAATGGCCGGTAAAGATCTTCTCCCAGTCTGTGGGCTTTCTGTTTATCTTGCAAGCTATGTCCTTTGCTGTGCAGAAGCTCTGCAGTTTGATGCAGTCCCATTTGTCCAACCTTTCTTTGATTTGTAGCTTTTCTGGGACTTTGTTAAGGAAGTTCTGTCCTGTGCCAAGGAGCCCAAGTGTTTCTCCTACTTCTTCCTTTAGTGTTTTCAGGGTGTCTGTTTTGATTTCCAGGTCTTTAATCCATTTGGAATTGATTTTGGTGCAGGGAGATATATAAGGATCTAGTTTTAGTTTGTTGCATGTGTTGAGCCAGTTTTTCCAGCACAATTTGTTAAAGAGGCTATCTTTCTTCCAAACTATTGTTTTAGCCCCTTTATCAAAGATTAAGTAGACGTAGTTCTTTGTGTTCATTCCCGGGTCTTCAATTCTGTTCCATTGGTCTTCAGGCCTGTTCCGGTGCCAATACCAAGTTGTTTTTATTACTATAGCTTTATAATACAACTTGAAGTTGGGTATTGTAATTCCTCCAGCACTGTTCTTTCTGCTTAGGATTGTTTTTGATATTCTAGGTCTTTTATTGGTCCATATGAATTTCTGGATTGCTTCCTCTATTTCATCAAAAAATGGTGTTGGAATATTAATGGGTATTGCATTGAATTTGTAGATAGCCTTTGGCAATATTGCCATTTTGATTATATTAATCCTCCCAATCCAGAAGCATGGGAAGTTTTTCCATTTCCTTAGTTCTGACTTAATTTCGTTTTTCAAGGTTTTAAATTTCTCCTCAAAGAGGTCTTTCACTTCTTTGGTTAAGGTTATTCCTATGTATTTTATGTATTTGGGGGCTATTTCAAAGGGCGTTGCTTTCCTGATATCAGCCTCAGTCTTTGGGTCGTTAGCATAGAGAAAGGCCGTTGATTTTTGAAGGTTTATTTTATATCCTGCAACTTTGCCAAAGTTTTGGATCAGCTCTAGTAGCTTGGGGGTAGAGTCTATGGGATTCTTTAGGTATAGGATCATGTCATCTGCGAAGAGAGAGTTTAACTTCATCTTTACCTACTTGGATCCCCTTTATATTTTCTTCTTGCCTGATTGCTCTGGCTAGGAATTCTAGTACTATGTTGAAGAGCAGGGGAGACAGTGGACATCCCTGCCTTGTTCCTGATTTTAAAGGGAATGGCTTTAGTTTTTCACCATTTAGAGTTATGCTTGCTGTTGGTTTGTCATAAACTGCCTTGTTTATATTCAGGAATGTTCCCTGGAATCCCAGTTTTTCCAGGGCTTTTAGCATAAATGGGTGCTGGATTTTATCAAACGCTTTTTCCGC
Source organism: Perognathus longimembris pacificus (assembly GCF_023159225.1). Taxonomy (NCBI): domain Eukaryota; kingdom Metazoa; phylum Chordata; class Mammalia; order Rodentia; family Heteromyidae; genus Perognathus; species Perognathus longimembris. Next base: position 43,546,755 of record NC_063188.1, read on the forward strand.
GTCCAGAGATAAAACCATGTGGTTCTTTAGCTTGCTCCGGTTGATGTGGTGGATTACATTAATTGACTTGCGTATATTAAACCAACTTTGCATCCCTGGGATGAATCCCGTTTGATCGTGGTGTATGATTTTTTTGATGACCTGTTGAAGTTGATTGGCCAGAATTTTGTTGAGAATTTTTGCATCTATGTTCATCAGGGAGATCCGTCTATAGTCCTCTTTCCGTGATGAGTCCCTGTCTGGTTTTAGGATGAGGGTTATACTGGCTTCATAGAATGAGTCTGGAAGCGAACGTTCTCTTTCAATTCCATTGAAGAGTTTGAGAAATATTGGTGTGAGTTCTGTTTTGAAGGTCTTGTAGAATTCTGCAGTGAATCCGTCTGGACCTGGGCTTTTCTTGGATGGGAGATCATTTATTGCCATTTCTATTTCAATACTGGATATGGGTCTGTTTAGGATGTTTAAATCTTCATGGTTCAGTTTGGAGATATGAATTTTTTCTAGGAAATCATCCATTTCTTCCAAGTTCTCGAATTTGTTGGCATAAAGGTTTGCAAAATAGTCCCTTATTATTTTCTGAATTCTGGTTATTTCTGTGGTGATGTTACCTGTTTTATCTCTTATCTTGTTTATTTGAGTGTTTTGTTTTTTGGTCAGGTTTGCCAGGGTTCTGTCTATCTTGTTGATTTTTTTAAAAGAACCAACTCTTTGTTTTGTTGATTCTTTCCATGGTTTTTTTCGTCTCTAATTGATTTAATTCTGATTTGATTTTAATTATTTCCTTTCGTCTATTGATTTGTGGTTTGGCTTATTGTTCTCTCTCAAGGAAATTAAGGTGCTTCCTTAAATTATTGAGTTGCTGTTTCTCCAGTTTGTTGATGTATGCACTCAGAGATATAAATTTTCCTCTGAGTACTGCCTTTGTTGTGTCCCAAAGGAGCTGGTACTTTGTGTCCTCAACTTGGTTGAATTCCATTGTTGGAGAATTAAAGTCTCCAACCAGTGGAAAAATTTAGCCCCGGCACGGTTACTCCGATGCCTCATTAGCACACTAATAGGCCCTTGGGAACTCATTCCCAGTAAGGAATTTCTGGTGTTTGTGGGCCAAAGGAAGCCACCAGTTGTTGTGAGAATCTCCTTTTTCCCCCTACTTAGCAAGTCTCCCTGAGGAGACTTGCTAGACCAGCTGCCTTTAGTGTTAGATTCTCTCAGTAAACAGGAAAGTCTCCTCACTGTTACTTCACAAGTATTTGGAGAAGTCAAGATTGATGTTATCTAGCCTTAAGGAGATAGTAGCTAGGAGATAATTATAGTTCTACCTCGGTTGTATACAGTTCCTTGTTTTGATATCAATAATCTTTGTAGTCACTACCTCCTGTAATTAGAAAGGCATTTGTATCAAGTTCCTGCCCTCACAGTAGGAAATTTCCTCCACTTCTGTATTTGAGACAAATGTCATGCTGTATTGATCTTTTACCCTGTAATTGTAATATTGGTTTCTAACCCTATATAAACCCTGGCCCTCTTGGAATAAAGTATGCATTGATTCACTCGCCTTGCATCCCCCGTGTCCTGATTTCGACTGCAGTTACCCAGGTTCAACATCTGGCGTCCGGACCCAGGGACCTGACAATTGATCCACAGGAGATTGCGGAACTGCCGAGCTCTCGAGTGAGGTGAGAGATATTTTTAATTCACAGGAGACAAGGGATCTGTGTGTAATTCACAGGAGAAAAGGGATCTGTGTGGTGAGCTCCTATTCTTAAAAAATTACGGGGTTATGGGACAAGCTAAACCAACTCCATTTTCTAATTTTATCCACCATGTATTGAAACGGGACGGAGCTATGGTCTCGTGTTCACAAAGAGATGAGTGTGTACAGGTAGTGGAGTATAACGTATGGTTCTCAGAGGGAGATACTTTAGATTTAGAAGTCTGGGAACGAGTAGAGAATAATATGGAAAATGAATATCGGTGTGGAGACAAGGTTCCAGTTACATTTTGGTCTGTTTGGGCATTAATACATGCAGCCGTGAGCATGATGTCTCCTGACGCTATCATAACATCAGCTGCTGAGCCAGAGGCTGACGTGGAAAAAGCTATGAAGGCTTATAATTTGTCCGGGGAGGTAAAAACTCAAATTGGGCAGGAGCTAAAAGACATGGCAACACCTGAACTATCTCCTGTCAGTTTTGTTAAAGAAAAATTAACATCAAATAAGCCTTCAGCCTCTACCTATGCTCCTTCAGAGAATGATGCTAATTTAGGCAGCTCAGCAGTGCAGTCAAAGTGCTACAGATGCTCTTTCGATCTGCCAGGGGCAGTCAGGAAGGTAAAAGTAAAGAACAAATAATTGCGGCCGCGGAGCCCACTTTTACTTTAATTAATCTAAGTCCTATGGTTCTGCTTCTCTCTCTTGCTATCAAACTTTTCCTGTCATTCAACCCCCTCCAACCAGAGGTGTAGCACAGCCCCCTCATTAACAAGATATTGACCAGGGTCACTTAACTTAGGACAGCTGTAATACGGGGCCCTCTCATGGCTCCCTTTCAGTGAAGGAGGCTTCCCCATCATCTTTTCTTTACAACCAGGCACTAGCAGGGGAGCTGACACTCCCTGTTTTAGTCCATCAGCCTGGAATTGGGGAAGGACTAGTGATTTTTCTTTTACTTCTCAAGAGAATTTTTACTGCAATTGCACTTTTAATTTGCGCCTGCGCTACATGTTTCATGTGTCTTTGTCCTTGTTTGATTAGTTGTGTTTCGTGTGGAGTGCTAAATTGGGAAAAAAAGTCCTCTGGTGGGCGGCCTCGGCAGGTTGATTGCCAGGGGATGGAAATCTCCACTGGGGAGGATCCCCCTGAGAATTTTCAGGGCCCTATGGACTTTCCATCACTCTGGCTGGCAGCTTGTGGACGCTGGACATGCCATCCAAGGCGTAAAAGCCTCTGTTTCTATGTTCTGTTTTGTCTTGACTAGTTTTGTCTTTGAGATTGGTACCAGTTTTAAACATAAACTTTTGTTTCCCTTATTTCTGTTGTCCATTTACATGTCTATGGGCAAAACATTTACTAGGTACTGTGTCTCCTTCTGCAAGAAGGCAGAAAAAGTGCAGGCTGCTAAGAGCTGAGTTCAAACAGCCGGCTAGGCTAATCTTAGCCTGAGAGTAAACACTAAGAGTCAAGTGCTAGGTGGACTCAGTAATACTCCAGGGGACCCCAACCCAGTTATCTTCAGTGTTTAGCATGCTAAGATACTTTGCTAAAACTAATAGGCCCTAGCAAATAAGACTAAACGATGCTAAAATCATTCATTAAAGGTTTTGTTTTAAGTTTTGGTCATTACAAGAATAAGATTGGAAAATATACCTTTTGCCACTAAAAAATGTACGGCTAATAGTTGTTTGGACTGTTTTTAAGTTCTGTTTACATTAATACCTACATATGTGAATGTATGTATGTGTGTGTGCGCGCGCACAAATGTATGTGGGTGTGAATGTGTTCAAGATTAAAAATGTATGATATAAAAATAGGTTAGTTTATCTTTAAACTTCAAAAGATCATCGAGTTTGGGCTTTACCAAAAGCTTTAAAGGATTATTACTTTATTTTAAAAGGAACTATAGTTAAAAAATTCTTTAATTCATGGTTAAAAATAAATAAATAAATAAATAAGAACTTAGCATGGGCCCTTGAACCTATCCTCAGTAGTGAGGGGTAAACGGACAAAAGTGCAGTTTAGCCGATCCACGTGATGGGACAGCCGTAGGGTGGCGTCCATTCATAGTGGGAGAGGGCAAGCTGGCCCCAAGGCAGTTCATCAAGCTCTAAGGAGTAGGATGGAGATAGGCCCATTCTATAGGACAGGCCAATGGAGGCCTTTCTTTTATTTCTTTTGTTTTTAGGTATAAACATTGGAAACCTCAGGGTAAAATGTATGATTTGACTGATACTTCTAAAACTGCCCCTTAGGATGGATTAAAATTGGAATATCTTAAAGGAGAGTTAAAAGTTTATTTACCTGATATAACTCGATTTCTGTACAGGTTTGCAATTTGGATGTATTAAAAAGGCAAATATGCTAACTCTGAAATCTCATGGTTATAATTCTGGGGCACACTGCTAAGTGTACTATTGTTACAATTGTTTTGGGTATCACTTTAATGAATCAGGTACTAAAATTTTTTTAAGTGTAAACTGTACTGTAACAGTAAGATTAACTATCTTAAGTCACATATAATCAGGTAAATATTTTAAAGTATATAAACTAATGGGGGATAGAAGTACACAACTTTCATTAACTCTCTGTATATAGGAAAATGGCTCTTTTAAAGCAGGCAACCAGGAGGCAATGTGCCCCCTGGGCTTCAGTTTTTCTATGCAAATACAGGCTGAGGTAAAGGTGTGAAAGCCTCTACTTTAAAAGGTTTTAGAATGCCTTTCTAGATAAGAAATTTGGAAGTGAAAAACAAGCAGCATGAAGCAATGGGTGATACCTAGGCTCCAGATTTCTTTTAATACAACCAGGCTTGGTAAAAGACTTGAGATCAAAAATGTATTCTGAGATATGAAATTTAAAATGTTTGTTTTAAGTTGGATATAGGAAAACGATGGCTATCAAGATGATTGTTTAATTACTACTCCAGTTTGTTTTACAGGTTTTCAATAAAATGATTTATTATTTGCTGCATCTGATAAAAATATTGTATCAAAATTGTTACAAATTGGGCTGGGAATATGGCCTAGTGGTAAAGTGCTCGCCTTGTATACAGGAAGCCCTGGGTTCGATTCCTCAGCACCACATATATAGAAAAAAGCCAGAAGTGGAGCTGTGGCTCAAAAGGTAGAGTACTAGCCTTGAGCAAAAATAAGCCAGGGACAGTGTTCAGGCCCTGAGTCCATGCCTCAGGACTGGCAACAAAAACAAAAACAAACAAAAAATTGTTACAAATTTTGCCTTTAGACTTTCAACAGTATAATTTAATAATTGCCCCTGATAAAATTCATTTAAACAGAAGAACCATTTAAGTATCTGGGATATTTAGTTAGAAGACAAGTAATTACCCCCCAATTAATAAAAATTCGTACTGAAGAGTTTAAAACTCTTAATTTTCAAAAGTTACTAGGGACATCAACTGGCTTCGCCCTTCCTTAGGAATTCCCACATATGCGCTGCATAATCTATTTTCCATCCTTCAAGGAGATTCGGACTTAAAAAGCCCCCGTGAATTAACTGATGAGGCACGTCAGGAGCTACTTCTAGTGGAAAAGGCCCTGGCTCAAAATTCCTTAGCTTGGGTAGACCTATCTGCCCCTATTGGGTTGCTAATTTTACTTACCAAAGACTACCCTACAGGGGTGCTAGCTCAGTACAATAAGCCTTTGGAATGGATATATACCAAACTCACTTTCTCCAAAACGTTATCCACCTATCCAGAGATGATCAGTTTCATTATCATGCAAGGCCGTAAGAGATGCCTGCAAATCAGTGGGCAAGACGCCTACTTCATTATCACCCCTATACCTAAACAGCAGTTTGAGTTTATGTTACAAACCTCTGATCTTCTCCCTCTGGCTTTAAATGGCTTTACAGGGGAAATTTTATACCATTTACCTTCTAGTCCTCTTTGGCAATTTTTTCAAAGACAAACTTATGTTATTGATAATATTTTACTCTCTGAGCCCATTCTAAATGCTCCCAATGTTTTTGTAGATGGTACTAAAAATAACAAATGTGCTTTCTGGACAGAAGATAAATATCAAGTTTTCTTTACCCCTTGGCAATCAGCACAACAAAATGAGTTACAGGCTATTATATATGCTCTGGGAAATTTCTTGATACCTTTTAATTTAATTACTGACTGCTTATGCAGCACATGTTTTATGCAATATATACTCTGCTGTTATTTCTCAAATAAAACCCCCACTAAGTTCACTATTTAAACAATTACAGAACCTGTTGCGCCAGAGGCAACACTCTTTGTATGCAGTCCATATTCGAGCTCATTCTAATTTGCCAGGTCCTATGGCATACGGTAATGCTAAAGTAGATGCTTTAGTCTCTTTTGCCTCAGCAGAAGAAGATCATGCTGCCCGGCACTCTAATGCAGGTCATTTACATGTTACTTATAAAATTCCCTTTAAACAAGCTAAACAAATCATTGCTAACTGTCCTACTTGCAGACCCTTGCATCTGCGAACTCTTCCCCACGGTGCGAATCCTCGAGGATTGGCTCCTAATAAAATTTGGCAAATGGATGTAACACACATCCCTAAATTTGGCCGCTTACAATATGTGCATGTATCCATTGATACACATTCTTCTTTTATTTGGGCAACACCTCTACCAGGGGAAAAAGGGACTCATGTCATTCAACATTTACTAGAAACGTTCGCAGTCATGGGGATTCCTTCTCAAATAAAAACTGACAATGCACCAGCTTATTCCAGTAAACAAGTACGAAAATTTTTAGAATTTCATAACATTTTTCATGTTACAGGAATTGAATAAAATCCTCAAGGTCAAGGTATAGTAGAAAGAGCTCATTATACATTAAAAACACAAATTAAAAAACTAAAGAGGGGGAGTATGGATAGTACTGAGGGATATGCAACTTCTATGAAAAGTATTTATAAAACAGCCCGAGCCGTTATTGCAGAAGCACTATTTGTCCTTAACTTTTTAAATTTGCCTCAAGGAGATGTTTTAGCAAGAGCTGAGGGACACTTCCTAGCTCCGCCTATGCAAAACAAACCACAGCCAGTTTGGAATAGATTGGGGGTTGGGCTAGATTGGGTCCCGGGGAGTTAACCCAGGGGCGAGGGTATGCTTATGTTTCTACAGAAGACCGCCCATCTTTCTAGCACCTGCTCCAGTGGATCCAGCAACAAACACCCCTCTGTGCATCAAGACCGGGGTGAAACATTCTCATCCAAGTGATAAGGCCATTCTAATGGACAGGCGTGCACTGGTAACCTGTAGGGGCTACATCAGAGGTAATGTATTGGGCCTATATTTCTAACCCTCCTTTATTACGTCCATATTTATGGACAAAAGCCCCTGTCTCTTTTACATCTATTACTAATTTACTCTCTCCCCCTATGGGTCTGGCATTCCAGTCTTTCCTATGGAAGAGGAAAGATCATTTAACTTCTCTTATTCTCAGTTCTCTAAAGCTATCTGTCAAGGCCGCTCCCCATGTTACCCTTTTAGATATCAATATTGGATTCAGCATGGAGGTTCATATAACTCCAGTAGAACTCGGCTGATTAGACTGTCTTCCTGGTCTGTGGGATCTCATACCTATAAATTAGATAATTATCCTATTCCTGCTGGCCTGCCTAAATGTGACAATTTTACTTATCTGAACCTGAACTTTACTGAAAGACATTGGGAAAATTGTCGAGGAAATTTTCCAACTATTTGGAATACATCCCAACATACTTGGTATGATTGGGGACCTTGTGGTGTGTGGTTGAAAAACTGCACTGAATATAACTCATCTTGTGACCCTACTTTAACTATGAACATGTCCAATGCCATGTCTGCTAAACAGCTTTTAGGGTGGTTTGGAGCAGGCTTTAGTGACCCCCGGCCTGCGCTCGCCCATGGAGACAGGCTATTTCCTCCACAACGTCATCTCTGGAAATTAGCAGCTTCTCTGGCTCCTGTATTGCTGGCCAATGGAACTTACTCAGGAACTAAAGGATCCTCGGCCTCCTACAACTTCACAGTTGTAAAGATCTATAATATCTCTGCTTGTGTTCATTTTCCACAAGTACTGATGGTAGGCCCCATAACATAACTAAGAATGCCATTACCAGCATAAATTGTAAATTGTATACTTGCTTGAATAACAATGTCACCTTTAATTTTAGTCAAGATAGGATCATGATCTCAACCCAGCGCAACTCCCTTTGGGTTCCTGTTCTCATGCATCGTCCCTGGGCTGGAGGACCTGTACAAGGATTGGTAATGCAGTTTTTCAAGCAGCTTCTGAGGAGGAGTCGTCGTGCCATTGGAATGATTATTGCAGGACTTGCTGGACTGATTGCCATTGCTACAACTGCAGCAGTATCCGGAGCCGCATTGCGACAATCCGTACAAACTCATGACTTTATGGTGCAGTGGCACCAGGACTCCCACAATTTGTGGCAACACCAGCTGGAAGTAAATGCCCACCTTCAAGATGAGTTAGAAGCTGTTAAAGGAGGAGTGTTTTGGCTTGGACAGAAATATTTGGCTTTACAGCAACGATTGTTTTTGACTTGTGATTGGAATTCTAGTCATGTCTGTGTAACACCTTATAAATATAATGCCTCTGAATGTGAATGGAATGATATACAAATGCTTATAGATGGAGCCCTACTAAATGGTACGTTAAGTGAACAAAGCTTGTACAGGGAGGTTTTTGAAGCTTTTCAAAAGGAATTGCCAGATGCCTCTTCTATTGATGATATAGCCCAAGGACTAGCTCAGACCTTAGAAGGACTAGACCCTAGGGGGTGGTGGCAAAGTATTACCCATAGTGTTGGAAGTGCTTCTATTGCCTTAATACTTATGATATGTGTCTTTTTCTTAGGATATTGTTCTATCATAGCTATAATAAAGCGTTACACTAGGAATAATTCCTCTGATGTTTTACTAACTGCCCTTAAACTTTCTAGAGAAGCGGCTGTGGAAAATTAATAAAATTAATAAAATTAATAAAAAAGGGGGAATTGTTGGAGAATTAAAGTCTCCAACCAGTGGAAAAATTTAGCCCCGGCACGGTTACTCCGATGCCTCATTAGCACACTAATAGGCCCTTGGGAACTCATTCCCAGTAAGGAATTTCTGGTGTTTGTGGGCCAAAGGAAGCCACCAGTTGTTGTGAGAATCTCCTTTTTCCCCCTACTTAGCAAGTCTCCCTGAGGAGACTTGCTAGACCAGCTGCCTTTAGTGTTAGATTCTCTCAGTAAACAGGAAAGTCTCCTCACTGTTACTTCACAAGTATTTGGAGAAGTCAAGATTGATGTTATCTAGCCTTAAGGAGATAGTAGCTAGGAGATAATTATAGTTCTACCTCGGTTGTATACAGTTCCTTGTTTTGATATCAATAATCTTTGTAGTCACTACCTCCTGTAATTAGAAAGGCATTTGTATCAAGTTCCTGCCCTCACAGTAGGAAATTTCCTCCACTTCTGTATTTGAGACAAATGTCATGCTGTATTGATCTTTTACCCTGTAATTGTAATATTGGTTTCTAACCCTATATAAACCCTGGCCCTCTTGGAATAAAGTATGCATTGATTCACTCGCCTTGCATCCCCCGTGTCCTGATTTCGACTGCAGTTACCCAGGTTCAACATTCCATAAACATTTGAATTTCCGTTTTAATTTCTTCAATGACCCTCTGATGGTTCAGCAGTGTGTTTTTTAGTCTCCATGAATTGTAGCAATTTCTGTGGTGGGTGTTTGAGTTGAGCTCTAATTTTATTCCATTGTGGTCTGAGAGACTGCAGGGAATGGTTTTGATACTTCTGAATTTGTACAGATTTTCTTTGTGCCCTAAGATGTGATCTATTTTGGAGAATGTTCCGTGTGCTGCCGAAAAGAATGTGTATTCTGTCCTTGCTGGGTGGAATATTCTGTAGATGTCGATTAAGTCTAGTTGGTCTATGCAATTGTTTAGTTCTGTGGTTTCTTTGTTCAGTTTTTGGCGTGTTGATCTGTCCAGAGGTGATAGTGGAGTGTTAAAGTCCCCAACTATCAATGTGTTTGGGTCTATGAGTGTTTTTAGAGCCAGTAGTGTTTGTTTGATGAAGTTGGGTGCTCCTGCATTTGGTGTGTAGATATTTACAATGGTTATTTCTTTCTGTAGGAGAGATCCTTTTACTAGTATGTAGTAACCTTCTTTGTCTCTTCTTACCTTTTTTAATTTGAAGTTAATTTTGTCTGATACTAGGATTGCAACTCCAGCCTGCTTATGGGGGCCATTTGCTTGATAGATTTGTTTCCAGCCTTTCACTTTTAGAAGATGTTTACTTTTGCTGCATAGATGTGTCTCTTGGAGGCAGCAGAAAGATGGATCTTGATTTTTGATCCAACTCATGAGCCTATGTCGTTTGATTGGAAAATTAAGTCCATTAATGTTGAGAGGATTGAGAGATGATCGTTTGTTCCTTTCATTATCACTATCTTGTTTAAAGCTGTGTCTTCCCATTTCTTGATCTGATGTTTACTAATTAGGGTTCATTTCTCTGTCTGTGTTGGGATCTTGAGTATTTTCCCTTTATAGTACACTTTTAAGGATTTTGTGTAAAGCTGGTTTGGTGGAGATATATTGTTTCAGTTTTTCCTTATTGTGGAAGACTTTTATTTGACCTTCGGATATGAAGGAGAGTTTGGCTGGGTACAGAATTCTTGGTTGGTAGTTATTTTTATTTAGAGTTTGGTATACTTCATTCCAGGCTCTCCTTGCTTTCATTGTATCTGCTGAGAAGTCTGGGGTAATTCTGATTGCTTTTCCTTTATATGTGATTGTTTTCTTTGCCCTAACAGCTTTGAGTATTTTTTCCTTGCACTCTGCTGAAGCTGTTTTGATCACAATGTGTCGGTGGGATGTCCTATTCTGGTCTGGTCGATTTGGGGTTCTAAATGCTTCTTGTATCTGTATAGGCCTTTCCTTCTGGATATTTGGGAAGTTCTCAGCTAATATTCTGTAAAATAGATTGCCTATCCCATTAACCTCTTTCTCCAAGTTTTTCTCAATACCTATTATCCTTAAATTGGGCTTCCTGATCGTGTCTTGAATCTCCTGTAGCGATCTGTTTTGTTAATTGGACTGGATTTGTATTGATTTTTGATCTTTCTCCATAGAATCTAAGGAATCTTCAGCTCCTGAGATTCGATCCTCTGCTTCAGTAAGTTGGGACTGTAGGCTAGCTACTTGATTTCGAATCTCTTTTCCTTCTGACTGGTCTTTCCTGATGATTTCCATGTCATTTCTTAGGTCCTGTATGGACTTCGTTACTTCATTAACTGCATTAATTTGGTTTTGAGTGTTGTCTCTCAAATCTTTAAGCTGGGTAGCTATCTTTTCATTTGACTCTTGAAGTTCATTTATCTTTCTATTTGTGGATGTCATGAAATTCTCCATTAATTTTTGCTTTGCCTCCTCATGCTCTAGCATAATTGACTGAAGAGATTCAAACTTTTCATTTATCATGTTTATCAGTAGACTTTGTAGAGCATTTTGGGGGTTCTCTTCTATGTCTTTGATTGACTGCTCTGCTTCCTGCTTTTTTTGAGTGGGGGATAAGACTTCATTGTTTGCCATCTTTCTTGTGTTTCTTCTGCCCATTTGAATTGGGAATGCCAGTCTACCAGCACCTGTGAGCACCTTTTAAGACCCAAAGCAGCCCATACCAAGCACTGTTGTGTAAATCTTACAAGTTCACAATTATATACAGATAACTTGTATACCTGTCTATAAAGTTAGATTTGGAGTTCCTAAAGAATACAATTTCAATATAACAACCGATCCTGGGCCCTGTATTCAGTAGTTACTTATTTACTGTTACAACCCTATACGCAATTCTTGTTTTTATATTAAGTTCTTTTAGGACTGGCTTTCTCTATGAACCCCTTTGATTCACTCGTATTAAGCTTGGATACCCTCTATCCAATAACCAGGAGTCAATGGAACCTTGAGGTCCAGGCAGCAAGTCAGGAGGGTAAGTGGGAGGCAGTAAAGTGAATAGAGTAAAATGTATTGGGGGTGGTGGTGGTGATTTTGGTTTAGTTTCAGTGACGTGGAAATGTGGAGAAGAGTAGAATCAGTAGAAAGAACAAGGTTAAAATGACAGACACTGGAGAGTTAGCAGAAAAGAGTGGAGGTGTTATTCATAGGAAAATAATTTTTAAAACAGAGAACGCAAAGAGATAAATAAAGTAAAAATACTGGAAGTCAGATACACAGAACAGAGAAAAATTATTTTAAAAAGAAGAAAAAATAAATAAATAGGAAAAAAACCAGAAAAGGAACAACCCAAACAAACAAACAAACAAAAACTTGATAAAACAAACCGATAAATATGGAAAAGAAACAAACAAATAAAAAAGAAACAAACAAAAAAAACCACCAATGATGTTTCAGATGTGAAAATGTTAAAAAGAAAATTTTTTAAAAAATGTTTAAAAAATGTTTGAAAAGAAAAAAAAAAAAAGAATGGTGTCCTCCTTGTTTGGATGGTCTCTCCCCAGTCTCTGGTTTCCTTGCAATGATATGCAGTCTATTTTCCTGATTGGCTGGTTTGACTTGATTTCAGTTTGCAAGGGGTGGATCTGTTCTGTCTCTTCTCCCCTGTTGGTGCAATCCTGGGTCTCTGAGGTTCGCACAGCTTGCAGGTGGGCCTTGGCGTCCTCTGTAGATGGGGACATGAGCAGTCTCAGGAACTGTGGCTCCTCTGTCTGCTGTGGGGCCGCTGCCTTTGATGCCTGGATTTGAATAGGCTGTAGACTCAGCAGGGCAGGGCGCCTCTGGCCTGTTTTGCTCGGCTGAGAGGTGCTTGCCTGGGGGAGGCGGCCTCCTTGGCAGAGGTGGCTATGGAATGCAGCTCTGTTTTGGGATGGGAATTGGGCTTCCTCTGTGATGAGACCGTTTAGCTGTCCCAGGAACTGTTTGTTCCTCCGTCTGGTGTTTCCGTGCAGCCGGTAGCTGCTCGCAGCTTTTGCTTTAAATTTAGAAATTCTGGTGGGCATGACGGGGCACCTCTGGCTAAGCCGCAGCCCAGGACTTGCCTCCCACCAGGGCAGGGGGCGTTCTCCTGGGCGGAGCTGGCTCTCACTGTTCCATCCCTCCTGCCCTTTTCAAAGATGGCTTCTTTGACCTCGCTTTCCCCAGGCCCACTTCAGTTCCAATCTGGTCTTACCCTATGCCAGTGGCAAAGATGGTGCTTTGCTCTGGAGGTGGGGGCAGGGATGCCTTCCAGAAGCTGCTCTGTGGGCGCGAGTGAGAATATCTTTTGTGGGGTACTCATGCTTTCTCTGCGATGTCAGGTCGTCCGTGCTCAGCCGCCGTCTGGAGTATTTCTCGCTGGTCTACGCTGTGTGCTTTAGCAGCACGGAGTGCGGGTTGCTGTGCCGGGCGCTGTGCTGGTGCCGGCACTGGCGCGGCGGCGGGACGCCGCCCGGAGCTCAAATCTGTGTTTTCAGACCAGCAAAGTCGATTTTTCCTTCCTGCTCAGAATCCCTGTACTGTTAGAATTTACTTTGGCTGTCTTTCTAGGAGTAAAAGTTTCTATGGGGTGAGAAAACTGCGATGTCAGAGGGAGCTCCGCTAGGGCTCTGCTTCTCCTCTGCCGTCTTCTGGTCGACTCCCCTGTATATTACTTCTTTAGTATTTTCTAAAATGGAAGAGGAGCTAGCAGGTACAAACAGCTCAGTGCTAATGAACTTCTTGTTCATGTTCTGTATCTCTGGATGCATAGTCAGTCTCAAAGGAAGGCAGAAGATCTGCTGCCAACCCTCTTTGATTGGAAGTATGCTACTTAGGGCCTGTACTTTTCCATTGTTTGTCATATTGAGGTGCCAGACTTTGAAGTCAGGTCCCACCACGTGAACCCCATTTTAGAATCGAACCCTGAGCCAATCAGATTTGTACCTGTGTTCTAATCTTGCTTGCACAGCTGATTGTTGTAACCTTGTTCTTTGCCTTTATAAGCCCTGTGTAATCATAGCTCGAGACTTCCTCCTAACCTCCGCTGTGTCGGTGGGTAGGACGAGGCCCGAGTTGGCAGCTCATTAAATAAAGCCTTGCCTTGCTTTTGCATTTCGGAGTGTCTGAATCTCGGTGGTCTTCTTGGGGGTGGTCTTGCGACTTGGCACAACATTTGGGGTTTCGTCCAGGATAGCCCCAGAGACCCCGAGATCCCAGACTCCGAAGGTAAGAAAACAGCGCTGTTCATTTGTCTTGTCTGTCTGTTTTGCTTTTGCTTATACTTGTAGGGCGCGAGTCAGTTTGGTTTTTGGCTGGAACTGACCAGGAGGGCCTCCTAAACGAGTCTCAACCCGCCCACCTTGTACTTGGGTCTGCTCCTTCTGCTTATCTGGCAGGAGGTTGTGGGCCAACTCGGGTCCACTCCTTCTGCACCCTTGCAGAAGGTTGTGGGGCAACTCGGGTCCACTCCTTCTTGCAGGAGGTTGTGGGCCAACTCGGGTCCATTCCTTCTGCACCCTTGTAGGAGGTTGTGGGCCAGCTTGGGAGATCTCCAACTCGTAGCTTTTCTTAGGCCTGTGTGTTTTCCTCCTTTTGTATTAATTGTTTGTTTTCTGTAGCCTTTTGGACTAAACATCTGATCAGAGCTATGGATAACGTTCTATCTTGAGGACCTCCATCTAGCCCCCTAGACTTGATCCTAGCTCACTGGAGGGAGGTTAAGAAGGTAGCTCATTTTTGTGTGTTTCTTTCTTGCACTGTGCCTGACAAACGGATGATGGGGAAACGTTCCTTCCACTCCCCTGGACTTGACTTTAGCTCATTGGAAAGATGTACAGGCAATGGTTCACAGAGTGTGAGTGTCCACAGAAAGAACTCTGGGGGGACCCCCACCCAGCCTTCTTAAGCAGAAAATTGTTTGGTGCGCTAAAATGTTTTACTAAGACTAAAAATGTTTTACTAAAACGATCAAGCCCTGGAAAATGAGGCTGGAGAATGCTAAAATCATTTGTTAAAGGTTTTTGTCTTAAAATGTACGGCCGATGCTTATTCAGCGTGCTTTAAGATCTTTTAAAAATGTATGTGTGTGTGCATGTGTGAGTGTGAACATGTTCAAGACTGCAGTATGATGCAAAACTAAGTTTAAATTCAAAGGTCTTCATGCCATGCAGTAACTGGGACTGAAGAAAAAAAAAAAGAGGCTCTTTTGAAACAAGCAGCCCGTAAGCAAAGGGCGGCACCTGGTTTCAAAATGCCTGTGAGCTTCAGTTTTTCCGATGCAGATAAAAGCTAAAGTGTTGTGTTAGTGTTAAAAAGGCTTTGGAAATCAAGAATACGTTTCTAGATAAGAAATTTGGAAGTAAAATTGTCCTAAATAATTATTGCAAAGTTCGAAAAGGAGAATTATGGCTACCAAAATGTTTAATTGCCATTCCAGCTTCTTTGTGGGTTTTTTTGTAACAGTTTCCAGCAGGCCCACAGAGAAGCACAGGTGATTCCTACAAGTTTGTCAAGATCTAATACTGACCCTTAATAAGTTCCAGGTAAGAGAGCATGCTTAAAAACTACTTCTGTGTGGACCACCTTGTTGCTTATAATTGGAGTAAAGTGGCCCCTTATAAGACTCATTGATCTGAATCTGCGGTTTGAAGCCAGCCCAGGCAAAGAAAGGTCCCTGTGAGAGACTTGTCTCTAATCAGCCAGCAGAGTGCTGGGAACGGAGTGGTGTGGAGCTCAAAAGTGGTACGGTGCTAGTCTTGAGCTGGAGAGCTGAGGGACAGCACTCAGGCCCTGAGTCCAAGTCCAGTGGAAAGTCACTCCTCCTGGGACAAAAGTGATGGAGCATCCAGAGGCAGTAAGCCACTGCTTGGATGGCAGAGATGGTGTCAGACCTAGAGTCACTACTGTTGGCCTTTCAAAAGTTAAAGCCGGGAAGTCCTAGAAGAATAGTTCATAAGCATGCCTTTCCAATGCCCATGTCTGTCTACTGGGCAGGAATTTGCCAGTCATCTGTGATAATGGTTAGTAAGGGTAAGTTTGTCAAATGAGAGGATAGCACTGGGGACGGATTGGAAGTTGCATTGTGCTTATAGACCCCAGAGTTCAGGACAGGTAAAGAGAATGAATCGGACTCTAAAAGAAACCTTAACTAAACTGGCCTTAGAGACTGGCACAGACTGGGTGTCACTCCTTCCTTTTGCTCTGCTTAGAGTAAGAAATTCTCCCTATCAGCTTGGCTTTACTCCTTTTGAAATAATGTACAGGTACCCCCACCCATTATCCCTAGCCTTCAAACTGAATTGCTTGCTCATTTGGATAATGCTGAATTTTTGTGTAAACTCGATGATTTGCAGCTCGTGTACAAGAATGTGACCCCAACTAAAGTTAGACTGACACTAAGGTTATAAGTTCCTGGCTAGGTAAGGTCAACGCCCCTGAGTCAGCCTGAAGAAATTACAGAAGATGGATGATCTTCACCCATCAGCCCCCCTTTAAAACCGAGAGACCAGAGTTATTTTCGCATACTACTTTTGGCCCTACTGGCCCATGCCTTACCTCTATATCATCCCCTAGACATGCAAGCCATTGAAATGGACAGAATGGAGCCATGATTGGCTCCCAAGGTACCAAAAAGAAAAAGGGGGAAATGAGGTGCCAGACTTTGAAGTCAGGTCCCACCACGTGAACCCCATTTTAGAATCGAACCCTGAGCCAATCAGATTTGTACCTGTGTTCTAATCTTGCTTGCACAGCTGATTGTTGTAACCTTGTTCTTTGCCTTTATAAGCCCTGTGTAATCATAGCTTGAGGCTTCCTCCTAACCTCCGCTGTGTCGGTGGGTAGGACGAGGCCCGAGTTGGCAGCTCGTTAAATAAAGCCTTGCCTTGCTTTTGCATTTCGGAGTGTCTGAATCTCGGTGGTCTTCTTGGGGGTGGTCTTGCGACTTGGCACAACAATATTACCAGCATTTTCTCTGGATAATTTATTTTTTGCATACTGAAAGTCGTAGTTTCTCAAGAGATCATTGCTAAGGTAAAAATGACCCGAGAAGTTAGTACAGAATGAGATTCATTGTCATCTAATAATTTAACTGATTTGAGTTCAGCTTTCTTTGCAAATGAGGTCCAGACCAGGAATTCAGGCTGGTAATGAGAATTCTGAAATTGATGGAGTTTAGAAAAGAGCTTTTATGAAAAAAAATACAAATTCACTAAAAAAATTAAGTCAGGGGATCTTGGCAGTTAAGGTACATAAAAGCCTTGCTAACTTGATGATCAGTCCATGAGTAATGGCTAACATCAAAGTGCACTGGAAGAATGTGAGTAGTTTGCCTAATGGTTCTCTACTCTGATTCCCTCTCCTATTTGTTTGTGCCAGTCCTTGGGCTTGGGCTCAGGGACTGAGCGCTGTTCCTGAGCTCAAGGCTAGTTGTCTACTACTTAAGCCACAGCTTCACGGTTAGGTTTTTGGTGGTTAACTGAAGATAAGAGTCTAATTGACCCTCCTGCCCCAGCTGGCTTCAAATAATGATCCTCAGATCTCAACCTCATGAGTAGCTAGGATTACATGCATGAACACTGGAGCCTGGCTATTCTCATTACTTAATATTACATTTTGGTTGCAATAGCACTTTGATGCCTGGGTAACTCCGAGTTATACACCAACACTATCAAGAAAAGTAGAACATAGAGAAGGTATTGATAGAAGAAGCAGAACTTTATTCTCTGATAGTTAAAGGAAAATTAAGTTTCAGGTATGCATTACAAATAAGTTAAGAATATCTACCTTACAACACTGTAATATATTTAAATTTTGATAAAAGTATATTTTGTAATATATTTAAATTTTGTTAAATGTTCCTTACCATAAAGAACACCCACAAACACACATACCACCTATAACAATAACAATAATGGTAGAAATTTGGGGAGATGTGGAATATATTTATAACCTTATGGTGGTAATATTTTCATGGTTATATACTTATCTTCAAACTCATTTTGGTGTTTATATTAAATATATCAAATATACCTCAACGAAGAGTTTCTTTTTACTAAAGAAGAAGAAATCACGCATAATTTTCAAATAAGAAATGAAGGTATCCATCCACTTGACTATTTGATTGTGGAGCCACATCCACAAGCACCATTACTATCAATTGTTTCCTCTATGCCTGCACTTCTATATTTAAAATAATGCATATTACTTTATGTGCCAACAAAATGAATATGTTACAAAACTTTATTATATCTATTTGTTTTGTGTATTCAGGATAAAACAACAGGAAATACAGGCTTCCTCTCATGAAGAAAATAAAAGACCCAAGAAGACTGTGTGGGTTCACACCTGTAATCTTACCCCTCAAAGGTCTGAGGCAAGAGGAACATAAACTCTAGAATATCTGGGCTACGTAGTGAGTTCCAGACAAACCTTGCTTACATAATGAAAGTGTCTCTAAAGAAAAAGAAGGAGGAGGTAACAAGTTGGATAAGAAAAGTAATTGCCTTACATATGAAACTGTAACCCATCTGTACTTCACTTTGACAATAAAGATGAAGAAAAAATAAAATGAAAAAAAGAAAAGAAAGAAGGAAAGGAAGGGAAGGGAAGGAGGAAAGAAAATGAGATCCATATGCTCATATATGGCATTCAACTTCCTTAGAAACTGCTTACAAGAAAAGTATGTAATCTCCCTCATAGGGAATAATTAGCACAGGTTTAGGCAAGTCACAGCAGAGGATCACAAGAGCCCAATAGCTATACCCTTATGAACACATTAAGATGATGCTAAGCAAAATGAACTCTATGTTATGGAAACGACTGTTATATCACTGTTGTAACTACTTTCAATGTGCTATGTGAAACCGTAGCTTCTATTATTGATGATCTTCTTGTATTCCTTTCCTGTGGTTGTACCTGCACTATCTCTGTATCTTATCTGAGTACATTGGAAACCATGTATACTGGTATTAGAACTAGGAAACTGAAAGGGAATACCAAAATCGAGAGACACAGGGTAAAAAAGACAAACGACTACAAAAGCAATACTTGCAAAACTGTTTGGTGTAAATAAACTGAACAACTCATGGTGGGGTAAGGGGGAGGGGGGAGATGGGAATGAGGGAGGAGGTAACAAACAATACAAGAAATGTATCCAATGCCTAATGTATGAAACTGTAACCTCTCTGTACATCAGTTTGACAATAAAATTTTAAAAAGTTAAAAAAAGAAAGGTATGTGAGACTTCTGACTTCATTCATTTTTTTTTGGTCAGTCATGGGACTTGAACTCAGGGCCTGAGTGTTGTACCTGATCCCTTTAGCTCAAGGCTAGCTTTCTAAACTTTGAGCCACAGTGCCACTTCCAGTTTTCTGGTGGTTAATTGGAGTCCCATTGGGAATTTCCTGCCCAGGGTGGCTTTGAACTGTGATCCTCAGATCTCAGCCTCTAGAGTAAGTAGGATCGCAAGCACGAGCCATCAGTGCTTAGCTCCATTTGTTCTTATAGAAAGGGGAAATGAAAACTTGGGAAGGAAAAGAAAATGTAGTTTACTTTTGAGGCGAGCGCTCTACCACTAGGCCATATTCCCAGCCCCTTGTAGTTTACTTTTGGCTCAAGAAATACTCTCAGGCTGGGAATGTGGCTTAGTGGTAGAGTGCTTGCCTAGCATGCATGAAGCTCTGGGTTTGATTACTCAGTACTACACAAACAGAAAAAGTCAGAAGTGCACTTGAGGAAAAGAAGCTTATGGACAGTGCCTGGGCCCAAAGTTCAAGCCCCAGGGCTGGCAAAAATAAAAGAAAAGAAAAGAAAGAGAGAAATATTCTCCTATTCTTCACAAACTAAGATTAACAGGATGGTTAGAAAATGTTTCCTGACATCCAGAGACACCAGGAATTCCAAAGCTATTTTCTCCTGGAATAATTCACATAATATCACCATTAAATGTTAGATCAATATATAAATAAGCATGTCATGAAGCCATAAAGTAAAATGTAAATAGTCAGCTATGGTGGCACATGCCTGTAATTCCAGCACACAGAGGGTAGGAACAGGAGGATTCTGAGTACATGACCAACCTGACATAGTAAGACCATCTCAATAAAAGAAAAAGGTAAATTATAGAATGTAGGGATATAGAGAATTGTAAAATTAGAGAATTTTTTTACTACTAAATACTTTATAGAGATGATTTTGTTTATGCACAGTTGTTATTAATAGTCTCACATTACAGAAATGGAAATCTAACCTCAATGAAATCTGCCTATATACATACAGCCAATAGATTGTTGACCTCAACAATAGATTGTTGAACTCAAATTTGTTTAAAAAAACAACAACAACTCACTGTAGGTGAAGTGCTTGCATTTGCTGAGCTGTCTGATACCCCAGTTAGGAAAATGACTACTCTTACTGAAACATTTTATGTAGCTTATATCTTATCCTGAGAAACACATGACAAGACACAGTGTAGTTTTGGGAATCTAATTTATATGAACTTTTATGCCCCAAAGTGAGCTGTATACTGCCTGCCAAAGAGTCATTATATTAATCAAAGAAGCAGAAACAATAGGATGTGAATGTATGTAGAAAGAGGTTTGTTATAAGACATTGGATTACATGATTGTGGTGGACAGTGAGTCCAAAATTTGTAGTATGGGACAGCTGGCATGAGACCTAGGAGACCTTATATTCTAGTTTTAGTTGGAAGGCCAGAAGCCTGGAGACCAGTGGAGCTGATGATGCAGATGAAGTCTGAAGGCTGTCAGCTGGAACACTCACCCTTGCTCCAGCAAGGCCAGTCTTTTTGATCTATTGAGGCCTTTAACTGACTGGATGAGGCCTTCTCACAATATGCAGGGCAATCTGCATCACTCTGAGTTTGCAAATTTAAACACTCCCAGTATGGTGTGACATCTGTCACCTCATTGATCTTCAGGGATGAGTTGCATGATATAACTGGCTAGGGAACCATCCCTTTTCTCCATCATCACTTGATGAAACTGTGTGCTCCCAGAAGAATACAACCTTCTCTGATGGACAATAGATGTTTGGTCAAAGGTACAGAAGTAGCTGTACTCCCCTACTAGACCCTCTAGACTATCAAGACACCCTCTAAGTAGACACATAAAATAGAATATTGTATAAATCATATTTTTTCTTTTCCATTGTTGAGGATCAGCATCTTTTGGAACAATGAGCCTGTCAGTGAGGGTTGGCTCTACTGGGACTGGATGTCTGTCATATGGATGTTTCCTAATAGCTGGCAACCATCTGCTCCTATTTTGGGCATTCAAAATCATCCAGCCCAAGTAGGTCCTAAATTCCCAAGCTTTTGTTTTAATTCCCTGAGATCACTACAGTAACTACAGGCATTTTTTTTTCCAGTCCTATGCTGTCCATAAGACTATTTTCTGGCTCTCTATCAATATAATCTCACTTTTTTCATATCTGTTGTTGTGTGGTTTATCACACTATGTATTCTGCTATGGGTAATTCTGAACATGTTTTATTCAATTGTCTCTCTTACCCCACTCCTACTACCACTAATTTATGAACCACTTACGTGCAGGGGCTATACCACGATTGTCTATGTCCCTCACTATACCTTGGTCATTGTGGGTGCTTAAATTGTATTGGTTGAAATTAATTAAAATGGATTTATGGAGCTCCAAAATAATGCTAAGCAGTGTTTAAGCAAGTTGGAGAATTTTCTTTTTCTCATAAACTATAGCTTGACATCCAGAGCTTGTGTTCCTGCAGCTCCTCCTAGTGGAAAGGTAGCAAAATCTCTTTGATTACAAGCTAATCTGTTCAATAACTGCCAGAAACAATAGGAACCACCACCAAGGCAGGATATATATATATATATACATATATATATATACATATATATACATATATATATATACATATATATGTATATATATACATACATATATACACACATTCGAGTATGTATGCATGCATATGGGTATGTATCCATGTATATACATATACATATATATATACAACACACATACAAGTTATCTATCTATCATTTATTTATCTATCTATCATATATTTATGTTTTTTCAGGGACAAGATCTCACCATGTAGTCTACTCAGGTCTTGACCTTATAATCCTCCTGCTTCTGCTTCCTAGGTGCTAGGATTACAGGTGAGCACCACCACATCTGGTATATCTATCTATCAACATTTCCATTTTTAAATTTTTCAAGATTTGTAGCTGGATTTTGAGTTTAAAGGTCTCATCAGCCTCTGTGATTTGCAAACTGGAATTCTTTCTAAGGGAATTTTAGCCTGAGGATACTGCTATAAAGCATGACATTTCTGGGTAGTATGGAGCAAGGCATAAGACTAAGAAGAAAGCTATTTGGCTACTTCATAGAACTTAAGTGAATGAGTGGCAAATATCTTTTACCATCTCCCTGAGCTGTGTCTTGCAATTGCAGCCCAGCAGGGTGACAGTGCAATTACTGCGACATGCTGCAGGCTGAGCATGTTTCCCTCCTGCCTTTCCCCTGTAGACCTTGGCAGTACCTTCTTCTTTGGGCCTGACAGGTAGGTCAGTCTGTTGCAGTCTGCCTGGCTGATTTATGCTGTGTTAGAATACCTGAAGTCTATGCTTCTGGTAGTCTGTACTTCAGATAAAAGACAGTGTTTTGATTTTTACATTTCTCTGTAGAAATCACAGCCTCCTCTCTTTAATCCCAATGTTTTTAAGGGATGTGTGAGTATTATGTATGCATGCTTAATGATTCGTACTCCTTGAAATTTCAATTTATTCTTCACTGAGCTCTATTGGTTCCTCATAGAAATTTTAAAATATTAAAAACATTGTAATCTTTGTGATGTCATTTTCAAAGAGTTTATTGGAATTGTTTAAAAAATCAAGCTGACAATAATGCACATTTCCTCAGATTACTGTACATATAAAGTAAAAATATTCAAATAAGAACATCATCCTAATTTTCTTTGAGGAAATAAATTAACTATTTGACAACTGATTCATGCAAGTGCATGCGATGTCCCTTAGCTTCTCAGAGGCTATACATAACTCTTGTCTATCCAGCTTCATAAAGCATAGAATAGACTTCCTGGAGACAAAAATCCGAGTGTGAACACTATAACATGAATCAGCCCTAGCTACAGATTTGATGTATTGTTTGCTGGAATTGACAGCAAAAAGCAACATTAATCCATATACTAGTGCAGCAGTGGTTTCATTTCATCCCTTTGCAACTATGTGACTGAGAATATATTTGTGTTTTCATTTTATTTCAGTGGCTTTGAGCAGACAATATAGCACTTTCTTGAGACATGACATAGGTTTGAAACACTGTCATTTATACAATTGTGGTGCTACTCATTAGAGAAACAGTTGTGGGTTAGGAGTTATCATCTCACTGCCTAGGCCCATAAAACAAAATCAGAAAGTAAAGATAAATATGTATTGTTGGCCCAGTTAACTTCTGTGTTTCTTCTTCTGGATATATTCTGCCCTGACAGGGTCTCTTCTGTGATCTTGAACAGGTAAATGATTTCATTTTCTACTCTTTGATTATATGAGGGTTGATTTTACATTGCTAAATTTAACTCAGAGTTAAATATGCCTTCTCTTCATTTAATCTAGTGATTTCACATTTGATTACCATGGGATAATTAGAGGTAGAAGTTCTGTGGTTGGTGGGAAACACAATCAAACGTTTAAACATTTTGTTACAAGTTATTACACCTACATATTTATTGGAGAATAACAACACAAACTTGCATAGAAGTTGTATTTTTTTTCGGAGTGGGCTTAAAACCAACCCATATTTGGCTTAATCTCTTCAATCAGAAAGCTTTTTTGTGAACAATGAGAAAGTAAGGACATTTATAAGCCACTGATTTCTTTACTCTTCTCTAGGCAAATAACATTTGCATCAATGCTCACATGTGATTGACACATGGTGTGTATGTATAATACACGCACACACTTTTCAATGTGTTCATAACCATTTCAAAAATGAATGCATATAAGTACATGTACTATTATTAGTTTGTGTTAATGACTAAGCTCTAACTGCTCAATTCTCAAGGTATGTTTGAGAGGAGGCTAAGTTCTTATATCTGGAGAAGCTTACTCAAATGTTGGAGACTACAAGCCTGTTGGCCTGGCTACTTACTCCATCTTTGGATAGGTGGCAACTTTCTCTAATTGGAAATTGTCTATAGCACATAAGCCATAGGTTATAGGGAAAATGGAAGGCTGAAAAAGAAAGCTACCTAAAAAAAGAGTAGTTAATACAGAATGACCAATAATGAATCTCAGTGCTTGTTAGTGAAAGTGTTTGAGCAGAGGGGTAAAGATGACTGTCTCTGGTACAAACTTTAAAGCATTACCATTACTAGCACATTTTGGATGGGCAGGTTTGGGTTACTGTAGATGTAGCAGTACATATTACTATTTGCTAGGTAATGACTTCTGCTTAACTTAATCACAGCCCTTAAGTTTTGGCAGAGCAAAGAATTATTCTGAAAAAAAAAATGTGTTGGAAGTAGAGCTGTGGTTCAAAGTGGTAGAGCATTAGCCTTGTGCAAAAAAAAAAAAAAAAAAAAAACGCTCAAGAACAGTTCCCAGGCCCTGAATTGAAGCCTCACAACAACAACAACAACAACAACAACAAAAAAAAGCCAGGTGCTGGTGACTCATGCCTGTAATCCTAGTTATTCGGGAGGCTGAGAGCTGAGGATTGTAGTTTGCAGCCAGCAAAGATAAGAAAGACCACTAGACTCTTTTTTTTTTTTTTTTGGCCAGTCCTGGGGCTTGGACTCAGGGCCTGAGCACTGTCCCTGGCTTCTTTATTGCTCAAGGCTAGCACTCTGCCACTTGAGCCACAGCGCCACTTCTGGCCGTTTTCTGTATATGTGGTGCTCGGGAATTGAACCCAGGGCCTCATGTACAGGAGGCAAGCACTCTTGCCACTAGGCCATATCCCCAGCCCCGACCACTAGACTCTTATCTCCAGTTAACCATCTAAAAATCAGAGTGGCACAGTGGCTCAAAGTGGTAGAGTATTGAGCAAAAGAGTTCAGTGACAGCACTCAGGCCCTGAGTTCAAGCCACATGGCCAACAAAAAAATAAAAAAGATGTTATGATTTTAGTTTTCTGCTTTCTGGAAAGCTTATCCAAAAACACTGATAGATTTTTTTCCTTACCCCTGAGGTGTTTTCTCATGGTTTACCTTCATGTTCTGAAGTCCCCTATACCATGCCATTTATATTTTGATCTTGTACAATCCCCACCATTCTCCCGACACACATTATATAAGTCCTTTTATTTGCTTTTAAGTAAAAAGCAAATAACACTATGTACAACATAACATGTGTGTGTTTAACTCATTAATTGCTTGCATAGTGTACTAAAATCATGGTTTTTGTCTGCTATGTTCACTAGTATGGTCCTAGTATCTTGAATATGACCTGGTATGTATAATAACTAAAAAGTTGTTGAACGGGTGAAGGAAAGACAAAAAAAAAAAGAAGAAAGGACACTGGGGAAGGCATTGTTTAAAGGCTTGAGGTTCTTTTTATTTTCAAAATTAGGGACAAACTGTTTTATTCCTTCTTTTTCATTAAGATAGAGGTAATTTAAGTCAACTATCTACCTCTTCTTGCATGAAGAAGACTGTGAATCAGCTAATATTACACAGAAGGGTTTCAATCAGTGGGTCAGCAAAAAAAGAAGATGAAAGGGTATTCTAATCTGCAAGAATGCCAAAGAGAATGCTTTATAGGGATGTTTTATTATATTCTGTTAACAGAAGTATAAGTATAGAGAAATGAATAGATGGCAATGGTGGCAGGGAGGGGAATTAAAAGTAAAGGGCTATTTAGAATACAACTAAATCACTTTGGTTAGAAAAGCAACTGTTTTCAAATAAATCAACTTTCTAGTTCTTGATCATTTGTATGAATTATAGATGTTAAAGTATTATTTTAACCTCAAAACAATACTCTTACTTCACAGGTACAAAATTAGACTTAAATTAGAGAAATATGTTCTAGTATTCTTCAGAGCAATAAAGTGACTATAGTTAAAGACAATTTATTTTGTATTTTAAAATAGATAAAAATGAAGAACTTTGAATATTCCCAACACAAGAAAATGATAACAGAGTTCTCATGGATCATGCCTATTATCCTAGCTACTCAGGAGGCAGAGATCTGAAGATAGTGGTTCGAAGACAAACCCAGGCAGAAAAGTCCCCATGAGACTCTTATCTCCAATTAATCTTGAGAAAACTGGAATTGGCATGGTGCCTCAAGTGGTAGAGTGCTTTCCTTGAGCAAAAGGGCTTAAGGCCAGGTCCAGGACAAGAGTTCAAGCCCTGTGACCAACAACAAAAAAAGAAAATAATAAATATTTGAGGGGAAGCATATGGTAATGACTCCAATTTTATCATTATATATTGTATACAGATATTGAAATATTTCAATGTATTCTATATATGTGTATAAAGATTATTATGTATCAATTATGAATATAACAATGACAATAACAACAAAATGTAATGAGAGAACTTGGGCTTATGATGAATTTTATTTCTGAAATGATGTTGTGAATCAAAATTATGTAAGTTAAAGCTGATTTTCTTTTTTTTCCTTTTTTTGCCAGTCCTGGGTTTGGACTCAGGGCCTGAGCACTGTCTCTGGCTTCTTTTTGCTCAAGGCTAGCACTCTGCCACTTGAGCCACAGCGCCACTTCTGGCCATTTTCTATATATGTGGTGCTGGGGAATCAAATCCAGGGCTTCATGTATATGAGGCCAGCATTCTTGCCACTAGGTCATATTCCCAGCCACCAAAGCTGATTTTCTTAATCAAAGAAAGAAGCTTACTTAGCCAAACCTCTGCTTCTACTTTGAGGAAATTACCATAGACATTGTATTTCATTTACTAATATTATAAGTCTACATATGATAAATATTTCAACACTGTCTATGAATTGATTGGCTAGGATAATATAGAAAATTGTGTTTAGCAATACAATTATAGTTCTTAGCTTACTCTTCATAATTTCCTCCTTATTTTTATGGTAAAACAAATTATAATTGGAAGGGATATATTTACTAGAACGGGTTTATTCAGATTTTCTGACTGAGGACATTTTCATACACATTTTAAAAGTGTGGGAATTTTTGATGGGATATCAAGGGTCACATGATGATTTCTTGTGAATGATCCTGGTGATACCTGATTTTTTGGCCAGTGTAAATGACCATGGTTCAAATAATCTCTTGCATATTCTGCTGGCTTGAAATTGAAAAAACAAAGCCTAGTCTAGATTTTCAGTATTGGCCCTTTCATTCATTGTCTGATGTTATGAACAAGCTTGTATTTGCTCTGAAAATTTCATCTTTTGATCCCTTCCCATGTTTCTCCTTTCTATTGTGCAAAAGCCTCAATGCTTTGACTTGGAAGGAAATAAAAAGTTTTTCTGTCCCAGGAAGAAGTTCTTCATGGTAGATTTTAACTGTCAGTAGGGCAATCTCTTTTTCCTTTTTAGAATAAAATCTCAAGATTTGAGTACAGGAATATAATGATACTTTTTGGGTGATAAATGTGCCATGTCATGACCTATAAAAGTGTGCATTTTCCTTAAAAATAATTACATTGGATTAAGACAAACCTTTAAAATGATAGGTATTTCTATACTTCAGTGTTTAAATCTTTATTAATCTCTTTCAGAGTTGGTTCACCAGCAATACAAATCTAATAAAAGCAGTCTCATTACTTTCGAGTGACAGAAAACCTCTCTTGGTCTCTTTATCCTATCCATTCACCTTGTGTTTCCTTATATTTCCCATTCTGTTAGTAATTAATAACTATCAATCATATATTAAGTTCTAGGAATACCATGTGAATAACCTTTGCCACATTGCCCAGCAAGGATCCAGAAGATACGGCCATTGTGGAAGCAGATTAAAACACATATTGCTACATTATAAGGGTAAAAAATGTAGCACCTAGCATGGTAAAAATCAGTTTGTGACCTCTTAGCTTTAAATGACATAAATTAAAAATATGGGAACAGTGGATGGATCATTGGAAATTAATATTCTATCTTTGAGAGCTACCAACATAATAACAAGGAAGAGAGATCACTTTGCTAGTGATAGATACAAAATAGACATATCCATATATTTCAGAATGCCAGAACAGATACCCAGTATAAGGAAGAAAGAAAGCCTTTTCTCCTTCTTCAAAATAGAACCCTTCTATCATTTTTTCTTGATAAGGATGCACATATTATAAGACACAGGGAGGGGTTTCTAATTGATCTCACATAATTTTCACAGTTATCGTTTTCTTGCAAAAGATGGATTGGTTTAGGCACAAGTTCTTGACCCACTTCTGGAAAGATTTCTGGGAAGTTTTTATTCACTTCTGGGAACTGTTGCCAGCATCTTGTGGTTGGGGAGAGACCATTGTCACAGGAGATATGAGACCAAGGGGGCACGGATAAGAAGAGACAGGGATTTGGCACTTATGGACTTCTTAGTATACGAGATTTAAAACATCTTACTTTAAAGATTTTTTATTGCAAGCTTTTCTGTTATGTCCAAAGACAGTATAACTAATAGAGCTCCCAGTTCTCTTAAATTGTGATGTCCTTCCTTCTCTGACAGATAGCACTAATGCAGTGACAAAGAAGCTATGAAAACTCACTGGGTGGGCAGCCTCCTATGCCTAGATATCTTCATTGGTAAGTTTGTGTTGCAGGGAAGAGTAGCAATCTCAGTTTTCCTTAGGCTATGTGCCTGTTGAAAAGACATGTCAGAACATAAGGAAGCACAAGAAACCATTTCACTGCTTGGGCTATTCATCCTCACAAATGGCCAAAAAGATCCTATTTAGGATAGTACAAACCTATAGTGCTGTAAAAGCAACTCTAGTAAACAGTTCTCTTGATTCAGATTCTGTCTACTTCTTTTACATCTTTCTACCACGATTCTCTCTATTTCTATTGCTGGTAAGTGCTTTCAGCTTCATGGCTTTCCATTGCCTGATGGATTCTATTTACAACCTTCCTTTTATATTTTTGTGGTGCTGGGGATTGAATTCAGGGCCTTGAGCATACTAGGTAAGCCCTGTACCATTGGGCTACCCTTTCATCCTACTATTTATTTTTTCTATTATTCAACTTCTGTCCCTAGTCTATTATCTCTCAAACCTTTCCATGTTGTTAGGAGTTTCAAATCCAGAGGTAAAGCATTGGCTTCATCTCTGCTGTGATCATGAATATATTTTAGATAAAGCTATCATCTCAAACCAAGTCCCTGATCTGTCAAGTTCTCTTGCTATGTGACACCAAAACACTGCTGATTCCTGCTCATATCTACCTGCTTTTGAGTCATGTACACAATTTCTTCAATCTATTGTCCAAAACTAGCAGATGCTTCAGGATATTAGAGTGTTGTGATTTACTTAGTATGTTAATTAGGTCAGAAAAAATGACTCTGAGGAATATGTTGTACTCCTTAATCTCCCTTGGAGAAAGACTCATCCTTTGGGTAGGGTCATGACAATTTCTTCTGGTTCTTTCTTTTTCATTTTCCATTTTCAACTGGCCAACGAGTCTAGCAGATGGCTTACTCTGGTTCTCCTCTTTATCTAAATACTGAAGAGCTTTAAAAAAAAATTGCCAGCCCTGGGCTTGAACTCAGGGCCTGAGCACTGTCCCTGGCTTCTTTTGGCTCAAGGCTAGCACTCTTTTTTGGCTCAAGGCTACCACTTGAGCCACAGTGCCACTTCTGGCTTTTTCTGTTTGTGTGGTGCTGAGGAATCAAACCCAGGGCTTCATGCATGCTAGGGAAGCACTCTACCACTGGGCCATATTCCCAGCCCCTTCTTTATCTAAATGCTATGGACAACTACCTCGGCATATCTTACCATTTTTCTACTCTGATTATGACCTGTTCTTCTGGGTGAAACATGGCAAGAGTAGAATTGTGGCCAACTACTGGTAGTACTTATAGGTGTGCCAGTATGTGTAGGAAGACTTCACTTATTCAGTAATAGGTATATACGAGGCACTGTACCAGTGCTTTGTGTGGTAGGAGAATGGTGCCATTATAAGCAGCTATCATTTCTGTCCAGTTTGCTGTGACAAAGAAAAATCCATATGGGAATTTAAATATTATTTTCAGTGGTTATTATGATGAGGAATATTTCTTCTTTTTTATTTGTGTTCACAATGAAAAATCATAAATGGCATTCATTTTCTTTAAAAGCAGTCAAAATAAATTCAGAGTGATATTGATAACATTATATTGCTTTTAGTAATTTTACCAGAAAAATGAAATGTTCATTTCTTTTAAAAAATGAGGGGAAAAAAGAAATCAAAATAAGTATCTTTAGCATACTTGTTCTCCTTGCTACCTGATTGTTTAATTTCTGTTAGCATCTTGAATATACCAGGTGCTGAAACAAACTACACTTTCTTGAGTAAATACATTGTATTTTGAAGTAATTAAAATATCCAATCTTGCAATTAAAAATTGTTTACAGTGCTTTAAGACATGATTTCCAGATGTGGTTGAAGAAAATTTACTTTTGGAAAATAAGGAAAAAGTTCTGAGATAGAAGCAGGTAGATAATTTCATGCTGATCTTAAAGACAAAGAAAAATAGATGGAGGTAAGACCACTTATGAGTAAAGCAATATCTGTCTCAAGGCTATTCTTAAATAATGACACAATTCATTTATAGATTTATTTCTCTGTCTCTTTTTCTTTTTGCTGTAATATGATGTCTATCATCAAGGCATAGATATAAATCTAGAATTGCATTATTGAGGTTGCTTTTTCAATTACCTTTCTAAGACAATTACCTTTGTAATTTGAGTTTTAAAAAACCAATGGGGTGTTCTTGGCAATATTCAGTACCAATTAATAATACAACTCAAATTAGCAGTTATTCTGCTTAGCAATAATATCCATGCTTTTAATGTCTTCAACTATTAAGAAAAGCATTTAGTCTAAAGTATATTTTTTGAAGACTATGATTTTTAAAAAGTGTCATTTCCTGGTAGAATTGAGAGCAAACTCCCTAAACACCTGTGATTTCAATTGAAGGCAAGAATGAATGAAGCTGTTGTCAACAATTTCTCTCGCATTGGAAATTCTCTAAATCTTTTCATATCTTTGGTCTTTATAGATAGTTGAATTGTTTATTTTGTCCATAACCACACTCTTGGAATACCAAGTTCCCTATCTGAGTAGCAGCAAAATATATGGTGTCTATGTAGAAAAACAGTATGAGGAAACTCACTGAACAAACTTGGTTAAGTGTACAGGGAAAGACCAATAGGTGAAGTTAATATCACTAAATTACAATATATGCACAGGAATTACGATGACGAAACATCTTTGTCCAATTAATATATGCTAAAAATGAAAAATTAAAGGATCACAAGAAAGAATAAACAGGTTACATTGGAGGAATACCAGTGAGATGGGGAGGGCCAAAGGAGGCAGTGAATGAGGATGAATATGGTCAAAAGAAATTATTTTCATATAAGTAAATAGAAGAATGAAACTTGCTGAAATTGTTTATAAGAAGATGAGTATAAAAGATGGACAGAGTGAGTTTGATTGGGGTACATTATATGTGTGGTAGAAAATGTCATAATGCAACCTTCCTTGTACAACTAATACATGCTAATTTTTAAAAAGTCTATCAGCGTTATAAATAGCACTTAAGTTCATATCAGTTCCTGACACAATGGTTGATTTACAATGGTTTCACTTGTGAGGCTTTGATTTACTGTGTTACAATTTTACAATGGTGTGAAATTGATATCTATTCAGGAGAAATCAACTTTGAGTTTTGAATTTTTCTCTTTTCTCAGACTAACAGTATATAATATGAAACTCATCTATGGGATACTGAGCAGCAGCAGCTAGTTGCGCTTCTCATTTAGCTAGGTGATCACAAAAGTAATCAACACATACACTACAGTACATCATGTCACCAGAAGTGCTCGGATTTTGTTTTTGTTTTTGCATCCCTTTGTGTCGACAAAATATCCATTTTTGTGTATACAGGAGATATTCAGTACTTCAGTGTAAAATAGGTTTATGTTCAAAGATTTTTCTCAACTATAGGCTATGGGAGATACTTAAGGTGAGCTAGGCTAAAAATGTTTGGTAGGTCAAATGTGTTAAATAAATTTTTGTTTTACAATATTATGACCTTATGGTGGGTTCATTACAAGTTAGGGGCATCTGTAATATACTATACTAATACTAATTCTAGTGGTATAAATAATTGTTTTAATTCTCTTAATTCTGATCCATACTACATAATGGTTATTTGGTAATAAATAAGCAAAAAATTCTGGCTATCTGAAAGTGAACTTAAATTTTTCATCCATAGAAGGAAGATAGATACTGGAGATCACAGTTGGATTGATATGAGGAATAACTAATACTAATGAATTACAAAGACGTTTGCAAATATAGAAATTC